>NC_062523.1:26988817-26991317 GCF_022655615.1 Tachysurus fulvidraco | reverse complement strand
GCCCGACTCTGATTAGCTTCCGAAATCAGACGAGATCGGGCATTCTCAGAGTGGAATGGCCGTAAGCTAGAGGAAAGTTGGAATGGAACCCATTTAAAAATTGTTTGTTTTTTCTTTTTATTTATTTATTTATTTATTGTTTTCTATCAAAACATTAGCTACAGGGTATGAATATTAAGATGTTGTTAGAGATTTCAAATAATAAAGTAAATGAATGCCTATGTCAAAAGCTTACAGCACCTGGTATTCCCAGGTAGTCGCCTACCCAAGTACTAACCAGGCCCGGCTCTGCTTAGCTTCCGAGATCAGACGAGATCGGGCCTTCTCAGAGTGGAATGGCCGTAAGCTAGAGGAAAGTTGGAATGAAACCCATTTAAAAATTGTTTGTTTTTTTCTTTTTATTTATTTATTTATTTATTTATTTATTTATTTATTTATTTATTGTTTTCTATCAAAACATTAGCTACAGGGTATGAATATTAAGATGATGTAATTAGAGAATTCAAATAGTAAAGTAAATAAATGCCTATGTCAAAAGCTTACAGCACCTGGTATTCCCAGGCAGTCGCCTACCCAAGTACTAACCAGGCCCGTCTCTGATTAGCTTCCGAGATCAGACGAGATCGGGCATTCTCAGAGTGGAATAGCCATAAGCCAGAGGAAAGTTGGAATGGAACCCATTTATAAGTTGTTTGTTTTTTCTTTTTCCCTATTTCTTTATTTCTTTCTTTATTGTAATTGTTGTTTTCTATCAAAACTTTAGCTACAGGGTATGAATATTAAGATGTTGTTGTTGTTAGAGAATTCAAATAGTAAAGTAAATGAATGCCTATGTCAAAAGCTTACAGCACCTGGTATTCCCAGACAGTCACCTACCCAAGAACTAACCAGGCCCGACTCTGCTTAGCTTCAGAGATCAGACGAGATCGGGCATTCTCAGAGTGGAATGGCCGTAAGCTAGAGGAAAGTTTGAATGGAACCCATTTAAAAATTGTTTGTTATTTCATTTTATTTATTTATTTATTTATTTATTTATTTATTTATTTATTTATTTATTTATTTATTTATTTATTTATTTATTTATTTATTGTTTTCTATCAAAACATTACCCACAGTGTATGAATATTAAGATGTTGTTGTTAGAGAATTCAAATAGTAAATTAAATGAATTCCTAGATCAAACACTTACAGCACCTGGTATTCCCAGGCAGTCGCCTATCCAAGTACTAACCAGGCCCGACTCTGATTAGCTTCCGAGATCAGGCATTCTCAGAGTGGAATGGCCGTAAGCTAGAGGAAAGTAGGAATGGAACCCATTTAAAAATGGTTTTCTTTCTTTCTTTTTTTTTATTTATTTATTTATTTATTTATTTATTTATTGTTTTCTATCAAAACATTAGCTACAGGGTATGAATATTAAGATGTTGTTGTTGTTAGAGAATTCAAATAGTAAAGTAAATGAATGCCTATTTCAAAAGCTTACAGCACCTGGTATTCCCAGGCAGTCGCCTACCCAAGTACTAACCAGGCCAAACTCTACTTAGCTTCCGAGATCAGACGAGATCGGGCATTCTCTGAGTGGAATGGCCATAAGCCAGAGGAAAGTTGGAATGGAACCCATTCATAGATTGTTTGTTTTTTCTTTTTATTTATATATTTATATATTTATTGATTGATTGCTTGATTGATTGTTTTCTATCAAAACATTAGCTACAGGGTATGAATATTAAGATGTTGTTGTTAGAGAATTCAAATAATAAAGCAAATGAATGCCTATGTCACAAGCTTACAGCACCTGGTATTCCCAGGCAGTCGCCTATCCAAGTACTAAGCAGGCCCGACTCTGATTAGCTTCCGAGATCAGACGAGATCAGGCATTCTCAGAGTGCAATGGCCGTAAGCTAGAGGAAAGTTGGAATGGAACCCATTTAAAAATTGTTTGTTTTTTCTTTTTATTTATTTATTTATTGATTGATTGATTGATTGATTGTTTTCTATCAACACATTACCCACAGGGTATGAATATTAAGATGTTGTTGTTAGAGAATTCAAATAGTAAAGTAAATAAATGCCTATGTCAAAAGCTTACAGCACCTGGTATTCCCAGACAGTCGCCTATCCAAGTACTAACCAGGCCCGACTCTGATTAGCTTCCGAGATCAGACGAGATCAGGCATTCTCAGAGTGGAATGGCCGTAAGCTAGAGGAAAGGTGGATGGAACCCATTTAAAAATTGGTTTTGTTGTCTTTTTATTCATTTATTTATTTATTGATTGATTGATTGTTTTCTATCAACACATTACCCACAGGGTATTAATATTAAGATGTTGTTGTTAGAGAATTCAAATAGTAAAGTAAATGAATGCCTATGTCAAAAGCTTACAGCACCTGGTATTCCCAGACAGTCGCCTATCCAAGTACTAAGCAGGCCCGACTCTGATTAGCATCCGAGATCAGGCATTCTCAGAGTGGAATGGCCGTAAGCTAGAGGAAAGTCGGA
>NC_062523.1:26938817-26946317 GCF_022655615.1 Tachysurus fulvidraco | reverse complement strand
GTCATACATCATATACATTTACAAAAACATTAGTTCACACCTCTCCTTCACTCCCTGGCAGCTTCCACATTAAATCTTTTAAAACACAACAAACATGTGAAGTAAAGACATTATAAAAAGCATCCAACTTATTTTCATATTTAAAATACACATACAGTCTCTCCATATACACTTCTGTTTCCCTCCTAAACCCAGTCCAAACATCCAACACAAATTTTTCCTTTTTGGCCACAATTCTTCTCTCCCATATTGCACTTTTCATTAACATTAACCACAGGTTTATAAACTTTTTGTTTCGACACTCCTTTTCCCAACCAAATATCACCACTCTGTTCCATTCCAATACATTTTCATCCCAGTCCACTGTCAAATCTTTAATCACACATTTACATTTCCTTAAAAATTCCCCCAATTCTTTACAATATAAAAACATATGTAAAATCCCCTCTTCCTTTTCCTGACACACTTTACACACCGCACTTTGTTCTAAACCAATTTTAGCTAAAATAGACTCCGTAAAAAGCACTTTATGTCTTATAAAATACTCCAAACATTCCAATTTTGTTTCCACACATCTCCCCCTCATGTTTCTCCATATACACTCTTCTTTTAAATCTTTAAATTTCTCCACCCAGTACTTGTTTACAATCGGCTCTTTAAAAACTCCATCCCTAAAAACACAATAAAACATTTTTACAGTACATTCTTTAAAATCATACATTTTCTCACCCAGTTTCACATACATATTTCTCTCTTTCTGCTCTTCCATACACTCTATTCTTTTAATCCACTCTTTTGGTATTGCGTTCTTGATAATTTCATATTTGTTTGTTATTTCTTGTTTACTGTACTCTTCTTTTGCCACTTCCATTGCATCCACAATAAACTGTGTTGGTAAAAACCCCTCTTTAAACTCATACAAAACATCTCTCACTCTTGTTATCCCCACTTCCATCCATTTCTTAAAAAATATTTCCCTCCCCTGTTCTAAAATATTGCCATTTAAGAACAGAAGTTGATTTAAAATGTTTTCTCTCCCATGTGGATCATACTCAATTTTCTTTAAAAAGTTTCCCCAAGCACTTAAAAGTCCCCTATAGAATTCAGGTAATCCGTCAGTCATCCAAATTTTCGTTTTCATCCATAAAATTCCATCTCCCATGTTAAAATCCCCACATTTATTTAAAAAATATTTCATAGTTTTTTGCCACTCATTTTTGTTCTCTTCTTCTAAATATTTCTTAACTACTTTTACTCTCAAAGCTTTTTTCCTCTGTTCCACATCCATTAACCCTAAGCCCCCCTTCTCTACCGCCCCTACAATCGTGTTGTGTGCTATCCTTGCTGGTTTCCCCTTCCATAAAAAATCAAGAAAACATTTTTTCAACCTTTTTCCTGACCACAATGGCATCTCACACACATATAAAACATACCACAGCTTAGAAACCATTAAAACATTCAATATTAAAACCTTCCCCTTCAAATTTAGTGTCCTCAGTTTCCAAAAATTTAACCTTCTCTCTATCTCTGTTACTAGTTCCTCCCACATTTCATCTCTTACCTTCTTCTCATTCTTCCCCATTAAAATCCCTAAAATCCTCATTTCTTCCACTTCTTTAAATTTAAAACAATCCCTTAAAACCATAGCTCTGCCAAATCTCATATATACTGTCTTATCTTCATTTACTTTACTACCCGATCCTTTACAATATACTTTTACAACATTCATAACTTCTATAACACTTTCCTTTCCTTTAACAATTATTGTTGTATCATCTGCATATTGAAACACCTTCCCTTCTGCCTTCTTTTCCTCAATTTCTATCCCTACTATTCCTTCCTTTTGTTTTATAGCCAATCCTAATGGTTCTGATACAAGCGAGTACAATAACGCTGAAAGCGGACACCCCTGTCTTATAGACC
Source organism: Tachysurus fulvidraco (assembly GCF_022655615.1). Lineage (NCBI taxonomy): Eukaryota > Metazoa > Chordata > Actinopteri > Siluriformes > Bagridae > Tachysurus > Tachysurus fulvidraco. The sequence goes on along the minus strand of NC_062523.1, from coordinate 26,944,394 downwards.
TAGTAATTTTAAAACAATCTGTTAAAAACCCATTACATTTTATCTTTGTTAACGCGCCTCTATATAAAATCTCAATCCATGTAATAAAATTCTCCCCAAAACCAAAACTCCTTAAAACCTGAAATAAATACCCATGCTCGACCCTATCAAAAGCTTTATCGAAATCCAAACTAATTACATATCCATCATCATTTTCCTCCTTCATGTACCATATCGTGTCTCTTATACTCATTGTTACATCCGCTATATCTCTTCCTTTAACTCCGTACGCTTGGTTTGTTTCGATTATACTTGGCATTACCTCCGTCAACCTATTCGCTAAAACTTTCGCTAAAATCTTAAGATCCGTGTTTAACATTGTAATTGGTCTGTAATTCTTTAAATCTACTTTTTCTCCTTTCTTTTTATATATCAGTTTCATTAACCCCATCCTTGTTCTTTCATTAATTTCTTCCTTTTCAAATGTTTCTTTAAAAACCCCATTTAAAATCTTTGTTAAAACTCCTTTAAAACACACATAAAACTCACTTCCCAAACCATCTATTCCTGGACTTTTCCTTATATTCAGTTGATTTATCGCTCTTTCAATCTCCTCTTCTCTGATTTCTTGGTCACACTCTTTTTTATCTTCTTCCCTCACTTTAGCTTTTATCAGATTCAACAGTTTATTTTTCTCCTCCTCTTCCACACCCCTTGTACTGAACAGATCCTCATAAAAATTCTTTACTTCTTCTAAAATCTTTTCATTCCCTTCTACAATTTCCCCATCTTTCCCTCTTATTCCTTTTATCGTTTCAGCTTTGCCTTTCTTTTTTTCCAAATCAAAAAAGAACTTTGTACATTTTTCTCCCTCCACCACATATTTAGCTTTGCTCCTTAACCTCGCGCCCTCATATTCTTTTTCTTCCATTTCTTTCAGTTTGTCTTCCATTTTCTTTATCTTTTGTATGTCTTTATTTTCTTTATTCAATTCCATTTCCAAGCTTTCTTTTATTTCTCTTTCATTGAATCTTTTCCATTTCTGTATTAAACTACAATACTCGATTGAGAATTTCTTGATTAAAAACTTTACGTTCTCCCACCATATTCTCTTATCCTCTTTATACATTTCATTTTGCCTCTCATTTTCTATAATCTCCTTAACCTTTAAAACATAGTCTTCATTCTTTAAAATCTGTGTATTTAAAATCCATACTCCCGGCCCTCTTTGCACTTTACTCCAATCCAATGTAAAAGATAAAAACTTGTGATCGCTAAAACTTGTGTCCTCATACTTAATATTTTCTATAAAATTCTCCACCTTTCTACTACATAAAACAAAATCAATTCTGGTTTGGCACACAAACTGCCCCACTATCTGCCTCCTTGAAAACTCCTTTTTCCTTTCATTTCTTTCTCTCCACACATCTATCATATTATTTTCTCCCATTAATACTTTTAATTCTTTTCTACCTGTATCAGTTTTAAAAACCATTCCTTCAGCCATGTCTTGTTTACTAAAAACCGTGTTAAAATAGCCCATCATTATTATTTCTTTGTACTTCTTTACAACATTTCTTAAAATATTAAAAAACGCTTTCTTTTCCTTCTCCTCCACTGGTGCATGTACATTTACTAAAATCAAATCTCTTCCTTCATCTTTTATCTCAACAACCATACATTTCCCTATTTTATCTGTGTATACAATTTTACTCATTTTAAACACATCATCCTTCATTAAAAGAGCCACACCTCTCCCCAACCTCCCATCTCCATTATTATAAAAAATACCTCCATCGCATCTCTTTTTATACTCATTCATAACACTTTCTTTCCAGTTTGTTTCTTGCAGTGCAATTACGTCTTCTCTTTTACATTTTTCTTTTACTCTTTCAAATTTCCCCATGTCCATCAATCCCCTTGCATTAAAAGTAACACAACTTAAAACCATTAAGAGGAAGTAGAAAAATAAATACTTAAAAATCATTGTTCATCATTTTCTCCCCCCAGGTCTCTTAACACATCATATCTGTTCTGTATCCTTTTCATAACTTTTTTTCTTACCCTCTCCAAATTTGGAGTTACCTTTGTTGCTATCCTTCTAATTTGTCCTCTCCCCCTTCTGTCCATATTGTCCATCTTTGCTCCTTCTTCAATGTCTGTTTCCTCAACATTGTTAAAACTGTCCGATGTCACCATTTCTTTCGTGTCCTTCTCAATTGTTTGTTCATTATTGTAGTTAATATTCTCCTTCTCTCTTTCCCCTTGCTCTCTGTTACTCGTTTCTCCTTCCATTTCTTTTTGTCGTAGTCCTTCTTCCTCTTGTCCTTCATCCATTTGTTCCTCCCCCTCGCTGTTTCCTTCATGCACCTGTCCGTCCACCCGTTCCTCCCTTCCTCCCTCCTCTTCCTCCATCTCACACGTACATTTATTTAAAATTTCCTGACACTCCAGGCACCTTACCGCATTGCACTCTCTGGCAAAATGTCCCCTTTCTTGACATTTATAGCACTGGAAATCCGGGCAGTCCTTGAGCAGGTGATCCGGGCTCATGCACAGCCTACAGGTCTTCACCTGGTGACTATGCATCACCCGGAAATACTGCGACCCCTCCGCCGTTTCCATTCTTGTGCTGTATGGCAATGATGCCACCTCTTTGGGGAACCTTACTTTCAGGAACCTTGTTCCATCCTCGACTTCGGTGCCCGGGTAGTGTCGTCTTTTAATTTTTGATATGGGATTAACTCCCCATCCCTCCAATTTTCCAATTATGTCTCTATCATCCAGGTAGACAGGCAGGTGCATGAAGGAAACAACGTAGTCTCTATTTTGCAGATTTTTTATTTCACAGTTCACCCCTTTTATAATCAGTCCATCAATCAATGCCTCACACGTTTCCTCTTTTTCCATCGTTAGTTCATATTCTTTTCCTTGCCTTGGCCTCAATGCCAGAATTTTCCCATTTCCACATTTCTCAGTTACTGCTTTAATAATATCCATAGCTCTGACCTCATTTAAGTTCTCCACGTTCACAATCACCGTCGCCTCCTTTAGATACATCCTTCCTTCTCTCGTGGCCCGTTTTTGTCCGTGTCCTACTCGTCGTCGATAATCCATTCCAGTGTCGTTTGCCATGCGTCCTTCTCCAGCCAGTCCAGGGTTGTTTGCCATAGGTGTTTCTCCATCCAGTCCAGGGTCGTTCGCCATGCGTCTCTCTCCAGCCAGTCCAGGGTCATTTGCCGTTAGTCCGTCCATTTTTAAGAAAAAAGAAAGTTAACCACCCTCCAGTCAGCCAAAGCTGCTGTAAGGTGGTTGTAGAAAACTAAAGAAAAACAAAACAAACAGAACTATTAAAATCAAAAAATAATACAAAAACAAACAAAGAACTCAAAATGGTGGAGAGCCTCTCTCTCCAAACTGCAGCCAGTCACTTCCTTCTCACCAGCGCCCGCTAGCGTTCTCAGAGTGGAATGGCCGTAAGCTAGAGGGAAGTTGGAATAGAACCCATTTAAAAATTTATTTATTGTTTTATTGTTTTATTGTTTTATATCAAAACATTAGCTACAGGGTATGAATATTAAGATGATGTTGTTAGAGAATTCAAATAGTAAAGTAAATGAATGCCTATGTCAAAAGCTTACATCACCTGGTATTCCCAGGCAGTCGCCTATCCAAGTACTAACCAGGCCCGACTCTGATTAACTTCCGAAATCAGGCATTGTCAGAGTGGAATGGCCGTAAGCTAGAGAAAAGTTGGAATGGAACCCATTTAAAAATTGTTTTTTTTGTCTTATTTATTTATTTATTTATTTATTTATTTATTTATTTATTTATTGTAATTGTTGTTTTCTATCAAAACATTAGCTACAGGGTATGAATATTAAGATGTTTTTGTTAGAGAATTCAAATAGTAAAGTAAATGAATGCCTATGTCAAAAGCCTACAGCACCTGGTATTCCCAGGCAGTCACCTATCCAAGTACTAACCAGGCCCGATTCTGCTTAGCTTCTGAGATCAGACGAGATCAGCAATTCTCAGAGTGGAATGGCCATAAGTCAGAGGAAAGTTGGAATGGAACCCATTTATAAATTGTTTGTTTTTTCTTTTTCCCTATTTCTTTTTCCCTATTTCTTTATTTATTTATTTATTTATTTATTTATTGTTTTCTATCAAAACATTAGCTACAGGGTATGAATATTAAGATGTTGTTGTTGTTAGAGAATTCAAATAGTAAAGTAAATAAATGCCTATGTCAAAAGCTTACAGCACCTGGTATTCCCAGGTAGTCGCCTATCCAAGTACTAACCAGGCCCGACTCTACTTAGCTTCTGAGATCAGACGAGTTCGGGCATTCTCAGAGTGGAATGGCCATAAGTCAGAGGAAAGATGAAATGGAACCCATTTATAAATTGTTTGTTTTTTCTTTTTCCCTATTTCTTTTTCCCTATTTCTTTTTCCCTATTTCTTTATTTCTTTATTTATTGTAATTGTTGTTTTCTATCAAAACATTAGCTACAGGGTATGAATACTAAGTTGTTGTTGTTAAAGAATTCAAATAGTAAAGTAAATGAATGCCTATGTAAAATGCTTACAGCACCTGGTATTCCCAGACAGTCGCCTATCCAAGTACTAACCAGACCCGACTCTGATTAGCTTCCGAGATAAGACGAGATCAGGCATTCTCAGAGTAGAATGGCCGTAAGCTAGAGGAAAGTTGGAATGGAACCCATTTAAAAATTGTTTTTTTTGTTCCTATTTCTTTTTTCCTATTTTTACTTATTTGTTTGTTTGTTTGTTTATTTATTGTAATTGTTGTTTTCTATCAAAACATTAGCTACAGGGTATGAATATTAAGATGTTGTTGTTAGAGAATTCAAATAGTAAAGTAAATGAATGCCTATGTAAAATGCTTACGGCACCGGGTATTCCCAGGCAGTCGCCTACCCAAGTACTAACCAGGCCCGACTCTGCTTAGCTTCCGAGATCAGATGAGATCGGGCATTCTCAGAGTGGAATGGCCGTAAGCTAGAGGAAAATTGGAATGGAACCCATTTATAAATTGTTTGTTTTTTCTATTTCCCTTTTTCTTTTTCCCTATTTCTTTATTTCTTTATTTATTGTAATTGTTGTTTTCTATCAAAAAATTAGCTATAGGGTATGAATATTAAGATGTTGTTGTTGTTAGAGCATTCAAATAGTAAAGTAAATGAATGCCTATGTCAAAAGCTTACAGCACCTGGTATTCCGAGGCAGTCGCCTACGAAAGAACTAACCAGGCCCGACTCGCTTAGCTTCCGAGATCAGACGAGATCGGGCATTCTCAGAGAGGAATGGCCGTAAGCTAGAGGAAAGTTGGAATGGAACCCATTTAAAAATTGTTTGTTTTTCCTTTTTATTTATTTATTTATTTATTTATTTATTTATTTATTTATTTATTTATTGTTTTCTATCAAAACATTAGCTACAGGGTATGAATATTAAGATGTTGTTGTTGTTAGTGAATTCAAATAGTAAAGTAAATGAATGCCTATGTCAAAAGCTTACGGCACCGGGTATTCCCAGGCAGTCGCCTACCAAAGAACTAACCAGGCCCGACTC
>NC_062523.1:26663817-26858817 GCF_022655615.1 Tachysurus fulvidraco | reverse complement strand
AGCACCTGGTATACCCAGGCAGTCGCCTATCCAAGTACTAACCAGGACAGACTCTGATTAGCTTCCGAGATCAGACATTCTCAGAGTGGAATGGCCGTAAGTTAGGGGAAAGTTGGAAACGAACCCATTTAAAAATTGTTTGTTTTTTCTTTTTATTTATTTATTTATTTATTTATTTATTTATTTATTTATTTATTGTTTTCTATCAAAACATTAGCTACAGGGTATGAATATTAAGATGATGTTGTTAGAGAATTCAAATAGTAAAGTAAATGAATGCCTATGTCAAAAGCTTACAGCACCTGGTATTCCCAGGCAGTCGCCTATACAAGTACTAACCAGGCCCAACGTTGCTTAGCTTCCGAGATCAGACGAGATCGGGCATTCTTTTTTTCTTTTTAGAAATTTCAATCAATAGAATACAATAAATAATACAATAAAAATTTAAGTTTTCCTTATACAATCACATTTACATCAAATCTTAAAAATGTAACACATTATATATCATATATTTACAAAAAACATTAGTTCACACCTCTCCTTCACTCCCCGGCAGCTTCCTCATTAAATCTTTTAAAACACAACAAACATGTGAAGTAAAGACATTATAAAAAGCATCCAACTTATTTTCACATTTAAAATACACATACCGTCTCTCTATATACGCTTCTGTTTTCCTCCTAAACCCAGTCCAAACATCCAATACAAATTTTTCCTTTTTGGCCACAAATCTTCTCTCCCATATTGCACTTTTCATTAACATTAACCACAGGTTTATAAACTTCTTGTTTCGACACTCCTTTTCACAACCAAATATCACCACTCTGTTCCATTCCAATACATTTTCATCCCAGTCCACTGTCAAATCTTTAATCACACATTTACATTTCCTTAAAAATTCCCCCAATTCTTTACAATATAAAAACATATGTAAAATCCCCTCTTCCTTTTCCTAACACACTTTACACAACGCACTTTGTTCTAAACCAATCTTAGCTAAATTAGACTCCGTAAAAACCATTTTATGTCTTATAAAATACTCCAAACATTCCAATTTTGTTTCCACACATCTCCCCCTCATGTTTCTCCATATACACTCTTCTTTTAAATCTTTAAATTTCTCCACCCAGTACTTGTTTACAATCGGCTCTTTAAAAACTCCATCCCTAAAAACACAATAAAACATTTTTACAGTACATTCTTTAAAATCATACATTTTCTCCCCCAGTTTCACATACATATTTCTCTCTTTCTGCTCTTCCATACACTCTATTCTTTTAATCCACTTTATTGGTATTGTGTTCTTGATAATTTCATATTTGTTTGTTATTTCATGTTTACTGTATTCTTCTTTTGCCACTTCCATTGCATCCACAATAAACTGTGTTGGTAAAAACCCCTCTTTAAACTCATACAAAACATCTCTCCCTCTTGTTATCCCCTCTTCCATCCATTTCTTAAAAAATATTTCCTTCCCCTGTTCTAAAATATTGCCATTTAAAAACAGAGGTTGATTTAAAATGTTTTCTCTCCCATGTGGATCATACTCAATTTTCTTTAAAAAGTTTCCCCAAGCACTTAAAAGTCCCCTATAAAATTCAGGTAATCCATCAGTCATCCAAATTTTTGTTTTCATCCATAAAATTCCATTCCCCATGTTAAAATCCCCACATTTATTTAAAAAATATTTCATAGTTTTTTGCCACTCATTTTTGTTCTCTTCTTCTAAATATTTCTTAACTACTTTTACTCTCAAAGCTTTTTTCCTCTGTTCCACATGCATTAACCCTAAGCCCCCCTTCTCTACCGCCCCTAAAATCGTGTTGTGTGCTATCCTTGCTGGTTTCCCCTCCCATAAAAAGTCAAGAAAACATTTTTTCAACCTTTTTTCTGACCACAATGGCATCTCACACACATATAAAACATACCACAGCTTAGAAACCATTAAAACATTCAATATTAAAACCTTCCCCTTCAAATTTAGTGTCCTCAGTTTCCAAAAATTTAACCTTCTCTCTATCTCTGTTACTAGTTCCTCCCACATTTCATCTCTTACCTTCTTCTCATTCTTCCCCATTAAAATCCCTAAAATCCTCATTTCTTCCACTTCTTTAAATTTAAAACAATCCCTTAAAACCATAGCTCTGCCAAATCTCATATATACTGTCTTATCTTCATTTACTTTACTACCCGATCCTTTACAATATACTTTTACAACATTCATAACTTCTATAACACTTTCCTTTCCTTTAACAATTATTGTTGTATCATCTGCATATTGAAACACCTTCCCTTCTGCCTTCTTTTCCTCAATTTCTATCCCTACTATTCCTTCCTTTTGTTTTATAGCCAATCCTAACGGTTCTGATACAAGCGAGTACAATAACACTGAAAGCGGACACCCCTGTCTTATAGACCTAGTAATTTTAAAACAATCTGTTAAAAACCCATTACATTTTATCTTTGTTAACATGCCTCTATGTAAAATCTCAATCCATTTAATAAAATTCTCCCCAAAACCAAAACTCCTTAAAACCTGAAATAAATACCCATGCTCGACCCTATCAAAAGCTTTTTCGAAATCCAAACTAATTACATATCCATCATCATTTTCCTCCTTCATGTACCATATCGTGTCTCTTATACTCATTGTTATATCCGCTATATCTCTTCCTTTAACTCCGTACGCTTGGTTTGTTTCGATTATACTTGGCATTACCTCCGTCAACCTATTTGCTAAAACTTTCGCTAAAATCTTAAGATACGTGTTTAACATTGTAATTGGTCTGTAATTCTTAAAACTACTTTTTCTCCTTTCTTTTTATATATCAGTTTAATTAACCCCATCCTTGTTCTTTCATTAATTTCTTCCTTTTCAAATGTTTCTTTAAAAACCCCATTTAAAATCTTTTAAACTCCTTTAAAACACACATAAAACTCACTTCCCAAACCATCTATTCCTGGACTTTTCCTTATATTCAGTTGATTTATCGCTCTTTCAATCTCCTCTTCTCTGATTTCTTGGTCACACTCTTTTTTATCTTCTTCCCTCACTTTAGCTTTTATCAGATTCAACAGTTTATTTTTCTCCTCCTCTTCCACACCCCTTGTACTGAACAGATCCTCATAAAAATTCTTTACTTCTTCTAAAATCTTTTCATTCCCTTCTACAATTTCCCCATTTTTCCCTCTTATTCCTTTTATCGTTTCAGCTTTCCCTTTCTTTTTTTCCAAATCAAAAAAGAACTTTGTACATTCTTCTCCCTCTACCACATATTTAGCTTTGCTCCTTAACCTCGCCCCCTCATATTCTTTTTCTTCCATTTCTTTCAGTTTGTCCTCCATTTCCTTTATCTTTTGTATGTCTTTATGTTCTTTATTCAATTCCATTTCCAAGTTTTCTTTTATTTCTCTTTCATTGAATCTTTTACATTTCTGTATTAAACTACAATACTTGATTGAGAATTTCTTGATTAAAAACTTTACGTTCTCCCACCATATTCTCTTATCCTCTTTATACATTTCATTTTGCCTCTCATTTTCTATAATCTCCTTAACCTTTAAGAGGATCAAGTGACACACTGTATCAACCAAACAATGGCAACTTTTTAAAAGAAGTGGAACTTCTTGCTAAGTTTGATCCTGTAATGCAACAACATATTGCAAGAGTACAATTTGCTACTGGCCACCAGCCACATTAACTGGGGAAGACAATTCAGAATGAGCTTATTGCAGCAATGAGTGGCAAAGTAATAGAAAAAAATTGTGACAGAAATTAAAGCTGCCAAATACTACTGTCATTCTAGATTGCACCCCCGATGTAAGCCACCAGGATCAAATGTCTGTTGTCATAAGAACAGTCACTTTCAATGACATGCCTGAAATCAAGGAAGAGAGATATAAAGGTCATATTCCATCAGCTGACAGTTTTATTACCTTTTATTACCCTGACAGCTGCTATGACAGCTGTTATGACAGCTGACATTATTGATATGAAATTAATAAAGGTCAAAAGTCATACCACTGGTCTGGTAGATGTATGTCCTGACTCCAAGTAGTTAAAGAGTCCCCCTTTCCCTTCCACCACCCTGTCTTTCATATTGTTTTAACACCATCGTGTCTGGTTCCCGTAGACAGGTGATAAGTAATTAAAACAAGGACATATGTTTTTTTTGTCTGGTTCCCGTAGACAGGTGATAAGTAATTAAAACAAGGACATATGTTTTTTAAAAAATGGGGTTTTTTGACCCCCTCAGAGGAAGCAGTATTGTAAAACAAGGACCTATGTTTTGTTGTTGTTTTTTTTAAATGGGGATTTATGACCCCTCAGAGGAAAGTAGTGTTGTTAAACAAGTCCATATGTTTGACTGACTAGATAGAGATAGGTACTTAAAACTCGTGTTTGATCCGGGGGTGTTTTGCGATAGGGTTACCCCTCCCCTCAGACCGGATGGTTTTCAAATCAAGATTATGACATCAAATCAAGATTATGACATCTCTGCTGTGTTAGGAGCGTCTCTCAGTCTGATCGTTAGTCAATGGGGTGCTATCTATAACGTCACACATGCGCACCTGAACAAACGCTCGTGAGAAGAAAAGGAGCACACGCCCCTGAGCAGACACGTCGACCCACGTGGGTGCTATCTATAACGTCACACATGCGCACACGCACCTGAACAAACGCACATGAGCAAAAACCCGCACACGCCCCCTGAGCGGACACGCCCACCCACCTGTAGGTAAAAAGTGAGAATTTAAGTATCAGAATGCTTATCGTTTGATATTACCATATATGAGATTTTCAATATGAAATATTTAGAAGAGTGACTTATTATAACTAGTTTTAGTTTGGTTTATACGTTAAGTCTGTTTTAATTACAGAACAAGACCAGTCTATCTGACACAATTGTCTATGAAAACGTATCAAACAAAGGAGACACTTCCAGGTTAATTTCATTCTGACTCTTAGATCTGTGTTTTTTCAGTTGATTGTTTTATCATATATTACATTATAAGCTAAATGTTATATTTATTTATTTAATTCATTATTTAATTATTTTAGTCAGTTGTATTGAGATTATTTAGTTAGGCCTAAGAACGGCAGAACATCTGGGTATCAACCATAAGCCAATAGCGGTAGTAACCCCACAGCTCAGAACAGTCCTACAAATTACGCGTAAGTTACACCATGAAAATATGAATGTTGTAAATCTTTCATTAACCGTATATGATATTTTAATTATTTAATTATTCATTATTTTGTATGTGTGACATATTCAGAAGACACCAGTACAACGTCTGACTATGCTGACTAAAATGGTTCAAATGTTTTGGGTAAGGCCGTTAGCATTCTCTTTTCAAACAACCCTTAAGAGTGTAAAACAATCCTCCTGTCGGAAATTTTTGAAGGGCTCCCCTCCAAGTGGACATATCCCAGGGGTGCATTACAGCCAAATTAATAGTCAATAATAGATAATAGTCAATAATAGTCTTTCACACCTAATGCTAAAATAATTATACTTAACACTAATTTTATAATACTTAATTATTAATACTTATTACTTATTAATACTTAATACTAATTAATTAATCACACTTTAAACTTTGTACTTAATACTATTTGAATTTGAATAATGAGAAAACTTTCCAGACCTGGATGAGAATGAGCAAAACTCTTTATTGGTGCTGATCAGCCACTGCTTCCATTGAGCTCAAGGAGGAAAAACTTCTAAGTTGAAAGTATCAAAGAAAAAACTCAAACAGTGCATCCCCATACCACCCAAAAGAGTTCAAACACAAAAAAGCAAGCAAGCAGGAGCAAGAGCGCGCCCTCCAAAGGAATCTCCTCAATATATACCCTGGCACCTCTAGGTGCGTCTATACCTTCTCATGTCAATCCACCTGACCTGTCTGGGTTTTTTTCCCTGACTCTACAGAATCACCCCGTGACCCCCCCTCATTTACCCGAAAACAAGTCTGCCTTTTACTGAAAATCAAGTCTGGCCTTATGTTTTTTCCTGATGCAGTACTTCTGCCTTATTATTAAAAAACATGCTGCGTTGTCAAAACTGTTGTTAAAAATGTGCTCCAGTGAACTTCTTCTACGCTTCCCTGTCACGTATCACACAGAAGACACGTCCCGTTGGACCAATCTCCCAATCTCCCTTTATACAATTACAATGAGTATTATCTTTTTCTATGTTTTGTCTGTATATGATTTCCACTGATCATACGCTTATATACGTATACACATACATACCCATGAATACAACAACCGTGACATACACAAAAACCTATGTATGAGATATCCACCTATATTAATACCCATATTAATCACATCTCTACATATAAAATGATCAGTGATGATACTCAATCACCTACAATCACCTATGGTATAGGAGTTCTGATTTAGAATATGATTATGACATAAGTTTATGATCATATGTTAGGATATGGGTTTTTTGATTACAATAACATCTGGTTCAGGATGTTACTGGATTATATATTACTGGATTATATATTAGTGGTGTTTGACTTATGATTACATTTTGTTTGATTAGTATAAGTGTACTGCCCTATTACTAAGCTAAGCTTTTGTATTTTATAATATTGTTTTGCATATGTGTGGAGGTCTGTTTATGCTGACTCCTTAAGTTTGCTAGACTATGATCTCAGTCTGTCCTGTTTGTTCAGACTGGGCCTGCACATGCATTTTTATTTTTAAGCCTTGGTTCCTCTGTTCTCGCCTAAAAGACAGGTTCCCTTTTTCTTGTTTTTCTCAGATTCTCAGAGTCAGCGAGTTCGTCCTGCTGGTCGTCAAATTCGGCCTTCTCGCCCTACACTTTATAGGAGACCTGTGTCAAATGAACCACTGGCCAGATACCGCCGATTCCAGCTATCCCATATAATCCATGAGCTTGTCACGTTCATGGAACAACTCAGTTCTCCCGACCTCCCTGAGCATCCCTTCACACCGTCCTTCATTGTGAAGAAGCCTCAGGCTCGCACTTCCTCTACCCAGACAGATGGCTGTCCTCATGCTGATCCTGAACTTTGCTGCTCTGTGCTGGAACCACCTGTCTCTTCACCCTCTCCTTCAGCATCCTCTTCCTCTTCCCCTGGATCTCCCGACTACTCTCCTACGTCTCCTATGCCTGGGCCTAGCTCTGCCTATTGAGTTTTTATATATATATATATATATATGTGTGTGTATGTATATATATATGTGTATATATATATATATATATATATATATATATATATATATATATATATATGTGTGTGTGTGTGTGTGTGTATATATCATTCATTCTCATATACAATATAGCTCATATAACTCATTATAGCTCACTATTACAACATCTGGCCTACCCATATGTCCTACGACATCAATTGGAATAGTTCATATAATAAGAGCACATATCAAGATTTTTCCCAACAACATCCCTGAAATGGTAAATGATACATCAGTAAACACGCTGCCACCTAGTGTTGAAAACATTTTACATTAGATCACGCTGACAGTGTGCCGCCACCTAGTGTTGAAAATGTACCCGTAGATCACGCTGACAATGCGCCACCAGCTAGTGTTGAAAATGTACCCTTAGATCACGCTGACAGTGCGCCGCCACCTAGTGTTGAAAATGTACCCTTAGATCACGCTGACAACGCACCGCCACCTACTGTTGAAAATGTACCCTTAGATCACGCTGACAATGCGCCGCCACCTAGTGTTGAAAATGTACCCTTAGATCACGCTGACAACGCACCGCCACCTAGTGCTGAAAATGTACCCTTAGATCACGCTGACAATGCGCCACCACCTAGTGTTGAAAATGTACCCTTAAATCACGCTGACAATGCGCCGCCACCTGGTGTTCAAAATGTACCCTTAGATCACGCTGACAACGAACCGCCACCTAGTGTTGAAAATGTACCCTTAGATCACGCTGACAATGCGCCACCACCTAGTGTTGAAAATGTACCCTTAGATCACGCTGACAACGAACCGCCACCTAGTGTTGAAAATGTACCCTTAGATCACGCTGACAATGCGCCGTCACCTAGTGTTGAAAACAATCAAATAGGCCATGGTGTAGATAGTAATATTAGGATAATTAAACTTCAATAACACAGAGATCATAAGAAGAGTGAATTTTTCTTCTATCGCTAATGTCAACAGTTTTGCTGAATTTTATAATTATGTTTTAGAGATTTTAAACAGTGTGGTAGAAGTTGCGAATGAAATGATTTCAACTAAGGATTATGTCACCGTTGAAATTAGAGGTGCTACACTCAATGTGTCATCTCACATTCAACTAGTCAATGGAGCCATCGATTTACAGTCTTTTTTGACCATGCTCGAAAATATCATTCAAAGTAATCGTGACATATTTACGGATAATTCGCTTGAACTGGTAGTACAGATAGTTCGACCACCTCGCGGTGGTATAGGTTGTAGACAGAAAGTTGCTACAATATTCAATTCAGAAGTTGTACAGAAGATGCGACACTTGTATATTTTTTACAATAAAGACAACATGTGCTTTGCATTATGCGTTACACAGCTTTTAAATCGTGATAAAAGCGATTTTCAAAATGAAAAAATCGCTAAACAGCTCCAATACGATGTAGGTTTAACTGAAAATACACCCGTCACCTTTGCCGATGTGTGTAAATTTGAGTCACATTTACAGTGTAAAATTGTAATTGTGTACAAAACTAGCGATAAAGCAGGATTCTCTTTCTTTCAAACCAGCAAGATCCCCCATGAAAAAACGTTGTACTTGTTTTTGCATGACAGTCACTATTACGGTGTTAAAAGCATCACTGGATTATTGGGATGTAGTTATGTCTGTCATTTCTGACACTCAGGGGTTAAGGATATGCGGAACCATCGTTGTGTATATAGTTGTAACGTTTGTTGTGATGTAGACTGCTACAAACACCCTCGAAACATAACAAAATGCCAGGATTGTATGAGGTTATGTAGATCAAAATATTGTTTCGATAGTCACAAAGCATTGCGCCAGTCAGAAGGAGGTGAATTTTCTCAGTGCAACAGATTTTTCTACTGCAGTAAGTGTAATAGCGTGTACCGCAACCCATTTGGTCTTAAACATCACGTGTGCCCTGAGAGTTTGTGTCAGTTCTGTGGTGAAAAACTTGATACAGATTGTGAACACAGGTGATTTATACAGCCTTTAAAGAGGGAAAAGTCTAATAGGAGATACATTTTTTATGATTTTGAAACTAGACAGGAAACGGGCACTCATATAGGTAATTTCTTATGCCGTATTAATTACCGTGGTCAGACATGGGTGTTTTCAGGTGACACATGCATCGCAGCGTTTTTTAGACATTTCCGCCGTGGGAGATTCAGAGGTTATACCTTTATCACGCATAATGCTAGAGGGTTTGATTCATACCTTTTGTTAAACCATTTAGTGAAAGAAGGAATCACGCCCAAGATTATTGCACAAGGCGGAAAGATACTGTGTTTCACCGATACCGATTTCAACCAGAAATACATCGATAGCCTGTCTTTCTTACCCATGAAGCTTAGCAATCTTCCTAAGGCCATGGGGTTCTCAGAAAAAAAGAAATTTTATTTTCCTCAGTTCTGGAACACGTTAGAAAATCAAAACTATGTAGAACCGTACCCCGAACCTCGGTTTTATGGTGTGGATAACATGATGTCTAAAGACAGGGAGGATTTTTTCAAGTGGTATGCGATGGTGTCTGACAAAGTTTTTGATTTCAAGAAAGAGATGACTGAATACTGTGTAAATGATGTAGACATTTTGAGAAAAGGTTGTAAAGTTTTCAGAAATGTAATTTCAAAAAAGTACAACAGTGGATCCTTTTAAATGTATTACGATTGTTTCCGTTTGTCTTAAGATATTTAGTACAATGGTTCTCGAAAAAAACGTTCTCGCCATTCTACCTCTCGGTAATTACATCAACAGGCAGAAATCAGAAAAACACCTGCCATTCAGTGGCTCGAATACATTTCCGCCACACATAACCTACCTATTCAACATGCTCTGAACGAAGGTGAAGTCAGGTTTGGTTCATATTTCTTTGACGGATATTGTGAAGTGGGTCAGACGTGTAAGGCTTTTGAGTTTCTCGGTTGTTTTTATCACGGCTGTGAAAAGTGCTTTCCCTCGTCAGCGAGCAACAACTAAAACATTGCGATCATTCAGACCAGGCACGAACTCTAACGGGTACGTGGGCCTCCGTCGAGTTAGCGAAAGCCATCGAGAAAGGTTACCAAATATTGAAGTCTGGCATTTTCCTGAAAGATCCAAAAACCTGTTTACAGACTACATTAAAATGTTTCTCAAACAAAGCAGGAAAGTTCAGGGTATCCATCCTGGGTAGTCGATGAATCCACAAAATGTGAATATATTAAAAATTACGAGTGTAATGAGGGAATTGAATTGCAAGAAAATAACATTAACCTAAATCCTGCCAAATGGTCTGTGGCTAAACTAGCGTTGAATTCATTGTGGGGCAAGATGTGCCAAAGACCGGACAGATCAAACACAACTCTGATCAGAGATCCTGCAGAATTTTTAAACTTCATATTCTCAGGTGTCTACAACGTTAGTCACTTCTCTTTTTTGTCTGATGAGGTTGCTCTTGTGCAGTGGCGTTATGTGGACGATAGGAAACCGGGGAATGCTAATGTGTTCATAGGTATTTTCACCACTGTGTATGCTAGACTTGAACTGTACAATCTGATGGATCGTTTGAACCGCCATTGTTTGTACACCGACACAGACAGCGTCATTTTTAAAAGTAAAGAAGGGGATTGGATGCCGCCTTTGAGCGATTATTTGGGGGGTCTTACCAGCGAACTAGACGACGGTGATCAAATAGTAGAGTTTGTAGGCACAAGTCCTAAAACCTACGGTTACAAAACTAAAAAAGGAAAAACAACAATGAAAGCTAAGGGATTTACTCAAAATTACACCAATTCCAAAGTTATCAATTTGAAATCATTGACAGATCTCATGATCGATCAAGTGAAATACCCCGATAAACCCGGTCAACTTATAACGTCGCACAATCAAATCACTCAAGATAAAAAGGGGTTTCATTTGAGAAACCAGACGCAAGTAAAAAGGTTCAGGGTTGTGTATGATAAACGTGTGTTATTTCCTGATTTCACAACTCTCCCTTACGGGTATTGAAACCTATACTGTTTTTTTCTTTTTTTTTCTTTTTTGTATATATGTATGTATGTATGTCTGTATGTTCATTTGATTGTTGTAGCCGCACAGTTGTGAGCACTTGTCAAGGAAAAATATGAATGTGACTTCTTTCGACACGAGGCTGCCACTGCCCTTTTCATGTATTGTATGTGGACCTAGTAATAGTGGGAAATCTTATTTTATCAAAATGCTGCTGGAAAATTGTAAAGAGGTATTGTCCAAACTTCCTGAAAATATTGTATGGGTTTATTCATGTTGGCAGCCTTTGTACGATGATTTGATGACCAAAATAAACATCAATTTTATTCAAGGAATCCCTGATTCTTTGTGTGATGACGAACTGTTTCCTCCCAGCAAAACAAATTTGGTAATAATAGATGAGTTGATGGAATCTGCGAGTAAAAACGAGGAGGTGGAAAAAGCTTTTACTAAATACACGCATCACAGAAATCTGAGCGTCATATATCTGGTTCAGAATTTGTTTTTTCAAGGCAAGTTTAGTAGAACAATCAATTTGAACAGCAATTACATGTTTTTTAAAAAAAAAAAAAAAAACAATAGAGATAAACAGATCAGTGTGCTAGCTCAACAAATGTATCCGGTTAACAGGAAATATTTTTTAGAATGTTTTCAAGACCCCACCACCAGACCGTACGGTTATTTATTTGTTGACCTAAAATCAAATACACCAGAAGACTTCAGACTCCGATCTGGTTTGTTACCGCAAGAAAAAAAAGAAAAGAAGAAGAAAAAGTTTTACTGAAAACTAAAATGTCTATACGCTTGAAAAAAAACACTTCCATTGTTGAAAGCGTTACACGAGGCTCCACCCCAGAAAAGAAAAGTTATATTGCACGACGCACCTACAGAACTCATTCTTAGCATATGTGAATTAGCTTTAGACGTGCTCAGAGGTACCATCCCGCTAACAGTGAAGCAGTACAGAGAATTAAAAAAGCAGAAAAAGTGGACAAAACTTTTCGCGGATAAAAGAGCTACTGTAGAAAAGGAAAGTAATTAATCAAACTGGAGGTTTTCTTTTACCACTACTCAGCGTTGCTGTCCCGTTTATAAGCAGCTTGATAGCATCCCGTAACAGTTAACATGGAGACAGCTGAAAAAATGTATTTAGTCCCTCAACATCAACTTGACAAGCTTAGAAATACCGCGACAGAAAAAGAGAGTTTAAGAAACACCGTTGAACGAAGCACTTGGACGAAGCAATGCGTCAAATTTTGTCAAGGACGGACCTGAATGAATACGAGAAGGTAAAACTCTACACATCGGTCCTGCAAAAGTTTTTAAACTTGGTTAAACTGGGTGATCAGGAATCAGCTCAATTGACACTGACCCTACCAAAAACGCCAGAAAGCAAAACAGAAGCAACTGCGACCGAAGTTTCACAACCCCGCGGTGATGAGATCTCACATGAGGTGCGTGCTAATGTTTCAGCGAGGTGTAAAAGAAATGCCTCATACATTATGGAAAAACTTTTAAAATCAGGCGATGCTGCTTCGTGGAATGACGAGGGTGAATTTATTTTTAACGGGAACACGATCAAAGGATCTCACATGGTGGATCTGCTTAAAAATCTCACGGCACCTCATAAGGTTTCAGAGGATCGGAGACCGTTAGGTTGAACAGAATTGCTGCATACTGTAGCTAGAATAAATATACCCTTTTCAACAATACCTAACGGCGCTGTTCGACGCAAAATATCTGACATCAGAAGATCTAATGACCCCCGCCCCACTCGAAGCCTCACGCCTTCACCAACTAAAAGCAGAGACTATGATTTCCCACCCCCTGTTCTTATTCGTAGTGATTGGCATGATTTTTGAAAATGACTTATGACGATTAAGTTTGCTCCATTGTATTGTTACTTTTTTTATTTCAATAAAATATTTATACAGTAAGAATTTTCTTGTGAAACATCATGGTTAAATAATACACTACACAGGTGAATGAAACGTTTTCAGAGAGTTTACACATTGCACACAACTAAATGAGTGTTTGAGTGTTTTTTATTTACTCTAGGATACATTTTTTTTCACAAAAGAAACTGTTTTGTCATTTCTATTTAAATCCTTGCTATACATAGACACAATACTATTAAACTTATAACCTTTAGCTCTGTGACACAGAAAATATACACAATGCTGTCCGCAACAAACTGAAGTAAAATCTTGTACTTGAACGGGGTTATATTTTATTTCACGGCAGTTCTTACTCAAAAAGTATTGAATAGAATCAGGAAAGAGCGCACAGTCCGGTCTGTTTCCGTAGGAGTCAAAAAACTCCCCGGAGAACTCGTTATTAAGACATAACGCTAGCCAGTGCTCACCCGGCATATGTCTCGGATGTGTATTCACAATGAACATGGCTGGGAATTTTCTCAGAGGGATTGTAGGTAATTCATCGCTAGCCACAACCCCTCGGAATATGTTTTCTAGACGGTGGCAGCTTCTCATAACATCAGTTAGTTTTATGGTATCCACACGTTACTGGTAATCTATGAGTACGTTTCTTCGGTTGTTTATTTCTAAAATGCTGTCAAAACTAGCATAGACTATTAGATACACCATTCTCAGTAGGAGTTGTCGAAATCTGAGTTCCATTCGCATGTTCCCAGATTTTATTAATGACAGGTGTTGACCGCAGTCGCCGTCAGGATTCAGATTGAGTGCAAACAAAGTATAACCACGTGAATACTCTTCTCTGTTTACCGCATAATTGGATTGGAAATCGGGTTGAAATGGTTTTGCAGGATTTTGAGTACCGTCTACGTACAAAGCTACAAACTCTGCGTCGTAGTGTTTAAAATTAAAAGGGTTTTTATTGTATGCCCCGCTGAAGGCGTCGTTATCCACCATACCAAATATTATGGTTTTAGGCAAAGGTCCGAGGAAAAGATTCTCTTGCGAACAAATGCGAGTTTCATAGAAACTCTCTCTAAGGAATATTTAGCTGTAGCAGAAAGCAACGCATGCGCATGTCTGAGTTTCACTGACGGTGATACAGAAACTTTCTTCACGAAAAGAGATGCATTGAGAATTTTCAGAGCGAAATTGATGTTGCCTTCCTTCATTAAGCAAAATTCATCTTTACTTCGAACCATTTTAACCCTCAAATCGACACCGTTCAGTAAAAGTTTATCTTGAAAAAATATATCTGAGTGAATGTGAGCAATGAGGTGAAAAGTGTTGCTTTCAGCACTAAACCGAGCCCTTTGTTTAAGACCTTCATTGCGATCTGCAGGGTCAGTGGCATCCATATATCTCGCTGTGTCTTTGTAGAATAATCCTGCACAAAATTGTTTTTCCAAGGTATCCTTTCCATAGTTAAGGAGTTATTCAAAAATTGCTCGGTACGGATATGTATTGCTAGATTGAGAAATAAGGCGGTCACCCAGCATTATATCAACTTGTGAAAAAAGAGAAGCTATAGGATAGTTAACAACCCCCACCTTTGCGTCGTTAGCTATATTGGTGCCATCATCATTTTACAGGCAACATGAATAAATGTATTGTTCAAATCCAGGTAATCTTCACCATTTCCAGCCACGAAGAACTCCAGAGGACCGTTGTCTGTCAGAGCAGAAAGCGGGGGTATTTCGATATAGGTGTACATTTCAATACTCGTCTGTGTATAAGGTAGTGTTAAAATATCCAATTCGGACTTTGTGCACTCCGCGGATAGTCCGTGTAAGAGAGCCATGATTTTAGAAAATGTTCAACAGCTTTCTTTTTTGAGAGACAGGTTGATGGTTGTTGACTCTTGTCTTGTTCCTTTTAACACTGGTCTTAGTTTTAGTTACCCTATGTCTTTTATTAGGAATCACGTGTCATTGTCCTGGGGGTCTTTTTGGATTTTCGGCGTGAAATCAAGGTAAGACCCGAACCGTCCTGATTCCGGTTATGTGTTTTACTGATAATGCTGCTCATAACATCGCCAACAACACTTTTTGCTGACGTTTTTAAATGAGGTTTGGATATAGAAAATCCCTTTTTGAGGAAAGGAATTGCCATTCTAAACAAGCCTCTGAATAATCCTCCTAACCCCGAACCATACATGGTGGGGGCTCCTTGAAATCACGGGAGTCCATTTCCGGCTTGAGCGACGTAATAATCTATGTAGGTTTGTGGGTTAACCTGTCCTCTCTCTATCATTTTTTCTTTACAAATGGAAGGAATGTTTAGCTGGTCTGAAGTGTAGTTTAGCTATATATTTCCCATAAGTAAAAGGTATGTGTTTGTTTTGATCCGACTTGACTTCGATTACAATATCTGTAATGTGGTTCGTACGCATTATATGTACGCATCTGAGTAGCGGGGCAAAGCTGTCACCGACTCTTTGGTACTCGATAATGTCCGTATATACATACAATGTGTAAAATCCGGCGTGAATATCAGCGGGGTGCGGTGCTTCTGAGACGAGCTGCGTTATTGCTATATCCGGGGTCATGCCGAGCATATATGCTAATTTTCCGCTGGTTTTGAAGAAATACGTTTTGAGGTGTCCATATGTAGCCTATTTTATTTTTTGCAGGGTTATAAACTATAGTAATGCTGAGTTTGGATATTTTTATTACTTCATTGATTTCTTTAACTAGATCTTCAATAATTTTATAATATCCATGATTTATCTTAAATAATACTCTGCTTACTCCTTTGCCCTCCCTCCAAACAACGGAACACGTGGAGTCTTCCTCTGAAAATGTATCCCAACTGTGAACATATTGAACTTCTGAAAGGGAAACTTCCCACTCCCCTTTCAAATCGATGGGTTTGGCAAATTTAGTTGTATATTGAGATATTTTGTTATTAGGGTAAATGTCCTTCGACGTGTTGCTCGGAAGAGTCATATAGAATCCACACTCGTCCATGATTATCAATTATAGTTAATTGGTATGATTGTGATGAGTCTATTTAAACACTAAAGTTCAATGTTTACTACATCTTCAGCAGGAACCCAGGAATTAAATTTTTCAGGCCAGCCCACCCACTTCACCAGACAGACCTTTTTCCGGTTTTGAATCTTTTCAGACAGGATTTTCTCTATTTTGAACGATTGATTTAATAATATAATGATTTTTTTGTAACTCAGGTTCGTAAAACATTCCCTCAATTTTTTTCACCATAATAGTCTCGTAATTTATATACAGGGGGATCTCTAGGGATCCGCTCGGAAATTGAAAAATATTCATCCGTAAAATTTTGCTCGTATCTTTTTCAAACTGTCCTTTCAAACGGGCTATTCTAACAACGTCACCGGTTTTAAACTTGAATTTTATTTTCTTGGGTTTTAACGACTGTAACCCATAAAGAGTTTTAAATACTGTGAACGAATTTGTTGCGGTGACCTCAGCAGGTTTCATTTTGATGCTGGAATGACGGTTGTGGTTATAAGCATGAACCATTTCCTGCACCCTGTCCGTGTATTTTCACGTGTTAAACGCTGTAAAATATCTCCACATCTTGGTCTTTAATGTTCTGTTGAACCTTTCACATACTGCAGCTTTCTGACCGGTGCCCATGGCAAAATGTATAATGTTGTGTTTTTTCATTAAGTTTTGAAAAGTGTTGTTAAAAAATTCTTTCCCTTGATCAGGTTGTAATTTTTTTGTAATCTTTTTTCTTTAGTTACTTCACCGCCGGTCTTGTTTCGTAACACGTGCACCCAAGCGTACTTAGATAAAATATCTATACACGTTATCAAAAATTTTGCATCATTACTTTCCGCCAAATTGCTCATGTCGACTAAATCTGCTTGCCATTGTTCATCTAAGTTTTTCCGAAAAACCTTGTTTCTTTTAAACTTTGTAGACACCGGTTTATGAAGAGTGTATGCATCTTGCTCCGCTAACCAGTTTTTTATCTCGTCATCATTAACTCTTTGACCGAGTTTCTCAACTATAGCCCTTTGCAAACTCTCAACACCTCCGTACGAGCCGGGGTCAGACGGCGTGTAATACACATTCTTCAACAGCCGCTCATTCATTTTGAAGTATCAGAATGTCAATGATTAAAACATCACGTGACTAGTGATACAATTTTTTTTATTATTTATTTTCTGCGTCAAAAATCAACCGTGTAATATTTTAGTAATCAACATTCTTTTCTGAGCAGTTTTTAAAATTTAAAAAACACACACACGTCAGATACATAGGCTAAGATACATAATACTTGATTAGTTTACATTTACTGCATCAAAATCAACCATGTAATATTTTAGTAATATCAACATTCTTCTTCTTTACTGAGCAGTTTTTTAAAAAAAGAAAACAAACAAACAAAAAAAACACACACGTCAGATACATAGGCTAAGATACATAATACTTGATTAGTTTACATTTACTGCATCAAAATCAACTGTGTAATATTTTAGTAATATCAACATTCTTCTTCTTTTCTGAGCAGTTTTTTTTAAAAAAAGAAAACAAACAAACAAAAAAAAACACACACACACACACACGTCAGATATATGGGTTAAGATACATAATACGATGTTCATGAGTTTTTCTAGTGGATAAACACATTCTTTATAACAAGGAAGAGGATTAGAGTAGAGGTGAACTCAGACTTCAGATCTTTCTCGGAGACAGAATAGACATGGCGCTCTGTGAAGTCTTCCATGTGTGTGACAGTTCGGGCGGCTCCAGAACTGAGGTCCAGTAATCCACAACATCTTCATACACTTGGTCGCTGCCAAATTTCTATGGTTTTGCCTTTAGCTTCACTTAAAACACTTTTGATGCTAGGCTCATCCCGCCAGTCGCATATGATAGCTTCAGCGATGCCTAGAATTTTTTCCAGGGATGGTGTGTGTTTTATTCCACATCATTTCAGAGCCTTTACCAGAGTGTATTTCAGCCAGGGTTTAAACAGTTTTTTCAGCAATCTGAAGGCATTCGTGTGCAGATAGTAGGCTTCAGGCTCAAACAAACAAGCGTGTTGGGCTTGACTCGGGTGATCTATGGCACATCCATGACAGTTATCTCTCAAATCTTCATAAATAATCCGGTCCAAAAGCGTAGTCATGACACCTCGGATGACCGCTAAAGCGGCAGTGGAAAGACAGCCGTCGGTTTCATCATCATTTGAATGCTGAAAGGTCAGATTTCTATTTCCGAGTGATTCACCTGTATTTTCTTCGTCTTTAGAACTGGAACGCGTCTCATCATCATTTTTATCCAAGATTGCGAGTGAGTTGTAAAAGTAAGGTAAGAATTCCTGAGA
Organism: Tachysurus fulvidraco; assembly: GCF_022655615.1. Lineage (NCBI taxonomy): Eukaryota > Metazoa > Chordata > Actinopteri > Siluriformes > Bagridae > Tachysurus > Tachysurus fulvidraco. The sequence goes on along the minus strand of NC_062523.1, from coordinate 26,840,357 downwards.
CATTTTCACTCATCGTTGTTCAAACAGCCGATACATCATACACAAATGCAGCCGTTTTTAAAACACTTTTTTAGTGGGGCGTGATGTGGGTGGTACAGGTACCGGAAGAAGGCGGAGGGAGGGGAAGGCGGAAGGGAGGGGAAGGCGGAGTCACTCCTCATCAAAGTTTAGTTGTACTCTTACTCCGTCATCGACTTCAGCTTTTTTCCTGAATAAATAATCGATTTGATTAAAGTAGCGTTGTAGATCGTGCCAGCTGATTGGATCAAACCTCACTTCGTATTTCTCTTTTTTATCAGACATGAAGTCACCGAAAATCATTGTTGATACATACAGTGATAGCTCATCCTTTGAAAGATTTCTTGCTTCAATGCAGTATATTTGGTGATGAGTTGAACAGTCGCTCCACCATTTATGCTCGTAGACCTCTGGTGAAAAATCCTCTCGAACAATGTAGTCAAAATCCTTACACCATTTATGAAATTTGCTCCATTCTCACCGATCAAAAGTTACGGCCTCAGTAGCTTTGCTCCAGTGTTTAAGGGGAGGGGTAACCCTATCGCAAAACACCCCCGGATCAAACACGAGTTTTAAGTACCTATCTCTATCTAGTCAATCAAACATATGGACTTGTTTAACAACACTACTTTCCTCTGAGGGGTCATAAATCTCCATTTAAAAAAAACAACAACAAAACATAGGTCCTTGTTTTACAATACTGCTTCCTCTGAGGGGGTCAAAAACAAACCCATTTTTAAAAACCCATTTATGTTAAAAAACATATGTCCTTGTTTTAATTACTTATCACCTGTCTACGGGAACCAGACAAAAAACATATGTCCTTGTTTTAATTACTTATCACCTGTCTACGGGAACCAGACACGATGGTGTTAAAACAATATGAAAGACAGGGTGGTGGAAGGGAAAGGGGGACTCTTTAACTACTTGGAGTCAAGACATACATCTACCAGACCAGTGGTATGACTTTTGACCTTTATTAATTTCATATCAATAATGTCAGCTGTCATAACAGCTGTCATAGCAGCTGTCAGGGTAATAAAAAGGTAATAAAACTCTCAGCTGATGGAATATGACCTTTATATCTCTCTCAAGGACCATTTCCTCAGATTCCTTGCAGCTGAAGCAACCACTGGTGAGCAAATGTCAAAGCTAATACTTGAAAAGCTGTAAGAACGCAATCTTTCATTTGATAATTGCAGAGGAATTGCTTATGACAATGAAGCAAATATGAGAGGCAAGCACAAGGGCATCCAAGCAAGGCTGCTGGATAAGAATCCACATGCATTTTTTGTACCATGTGGTGCACATACACTAAATTTAGTTCTACCTGATGCAGCCAGACTCTTTGGATGCAAGTACGTAGTTATTTTGGATACCTCCAAAAAATCTACATAGCAGCTTCTCAAAGGTGGGCAATACTTAAAAAACATGTGGAAATCAGTGTAAAGGGCTGGACAGAAACAAGGTGGGAAAACAAGGTGGGAGAGCAGGATTAAAAGTGTAGAGGCTCTACATTATCAGGCTGCAGAAGTAAGAGAAGCTCTCTTGGGGGTGAGGGAAAAGACCAGTGATGGAAACCTCAGAATTGAAGCTCAGTCTTTGGCAGAGGAAGTGGGCTCATTCCGTTTCTCCATTTGCTCTGTGGTGTGGTATGACCCTCTTTCCTTTGTCCAGCATGTAAGCAAGCTTATGCAGTCCTCTGATATGTAGTTAGATGTAACTGTTGATCTGCTCAATAAGACACACAGGTCCCTCACTGACTACAGAGTCTCTGGTTTTGCAGCAGCTCAGGCAACAGCCAAGGACATCTGTGATGCCAAGAATGTAGAAGCCACACTAAAGCAAAAAAAGGCTGAGGTGCACAAAACGTTGCTTCACCTATGAAGCTCATGATGAACCTTTCATGGATGCATTAAAGAAGTTAGAAGTGACATTCTTTAATGCTGTTGTATATGCTGCCAAATCATCTATTGAAGAAAGATTTGTCAGTCTCAGTGAAGTGAGAGACAAGTTCAGTGAGCTTCTCAATTTTAAGAGTCTGGCACTGTGAATTGGTAGCTCAGTGTGAGACACTTAGTAAAGCCCTATCAATAACAAATGACTCTGACATCAGTGGCAGGGAACTTGCTCTTGAGTTGACAGACTTGCCAGAACTGTCTTCAACCAAAGTGACCCTGCTTAGCATCCTGTCATTTATTCACTCCCAGCATTTGACTGAAGTTTTCCCCAATCTCTGGATAGCTCTTCGAATTAGACTGACCTTACCTGTTACAGTAGCCAGTGCAGAAAGAAGCTTCTCAAAGCTTAAATTGATCAAAACATACCTGCCATTCACCATGTCCCAGGAGCGCTTACCTGGACTTGATATTCTCAGCATAAACCATGAAACATCTGTGGAGCTAAAATATGATGATGTTATCAATGATTTTGCATCAAAAAAGTCACACAAGTGAAGACTTAGTCTGTGCTGCATTTTTTGTTTGTTATATTTTGTATTCTGTTTTGTTGTTATTTATTTGTTTATTTTTAATATTTTCTTTATATTTTATTTGATACTATTTTTGCCTTTTTAAATTCCTTGCACTTATCTTTGTTTCAAACTGTTTACATATTTGTATTGATGATACATACAGTACTATAGTTCTGTTGGACTACAGTTGTTGCTCTAATATGTTGCACTTAATAAAAACTTCTACACTTGAATGCATAAATTGTCATTTTTGTGTGTTTTAATTTCACTTGTCAAATTGCAGTGACAAGTGAAACACTGTGACAATTTTTACACCAGTGCGGCCCGTTTTCATGGTCTCGCCTGGGGCTCCATAACCCCTTGGGCTGGCCCTGTATACACATATAGTGACTTTACAAAATTCTACAGTAAGATTCTTTTATCTTTATTGTGAGCACAGAGAATGTAATTATCCTGAAGTGATCTCAGTTGAATTGATCAACTAACAATTTGAAATGTAAATTTTATAATGAATTAAAAAGTGCCTTCAGGTACAATTATTTTGACAGCTGCAGTGACTTTGAACAACAATTATTAAAAATTTCCACAGTAAAAATTCTTTATCATTTTAGTGACCATAGAATAGGCCATTATGAAATGATCTGACTTGGGTTGATCAACTAACAGTTTAATTTAATTTGGCTCATAGCACAATTATATTGACAGATAGACTGTGATTTTGATAAGCTAAAACTTCAAAAACCCACAATAAAATTGTTTTTCGTTGCTTATTGTGAGCATGGGGGAGTTGACACAGTACTTGTCATCTGATTTGATTTAATCAACTAATATTTTGCCATATTCCTATTTTTTGAGTATTTATTTATTTATTTATCTGTATTTAGTGCTTCTTGTCACAAATGGATTGACAGATATGGTGAATTTGAAAAGCAATTATTGAAAAATTCTAAAGTAAATTTGTTTTTCTCTTTATTATGAGCATAGAGTAGGTCATCCTGAAACTACTTACAATCTGGACTGTATATTTTATAATAGATTTTTTTTAATTGACAGTGTAACAAATTTCATTTATTCCATTTATTCGAATTTCTTCTCAGCCGCTGTTCTGTCAGATATTCAACCAAATAAATAGATTTAAAAGAAGTTTCTCATTCTCCAGGAACAACAATAAAAGAGTTAGAGCATCTTTTTAACAACTCTTTGTCACTGTACCTCATGTGATGTCATACTGGGATGGTTTTGTAAATAATGTGGGGCAAGTCATGGCCTAATGGTTAGAGAGTCTGACTCGTAATACTAAGGTTGTGGGTTAGAGTCTCTGGCCGGCAATACCACGACTGAGGTGCCCTTGAGCAAGGCACTGAACCCCCAATTTCTCCCCGGGTACCGCAGCATAAATGGCTACCCACTGCTCCAGGTGTGTGTTCATGGTGTGTGTGTTTACTGCTGTGTGTGTGCACTTTGGATGGGTCGAATGCAGAGAACGAATTCTGAGTATGGGTCACTGTACTTAGCCGTATGTCACGTCACTCCTAATATACCGTGGAAAAAAATCTGGACTTCTAAATATATTTTAATTAACAAGCTGAGTGAAATTTCATTTAAATTGCTGTATAAATATTCTCCTGTCAAATCCTTTATTTCATTGAGATTTATAACCCCAGCTGATGTTTCTGTAACTCTGCTAATGTAACAATTGTGCATTTGTTTTGGACTTTAAAAATACATTTTGCTCAAATATTTTTGTTTTCATCTAAAGTGGCTTTCCTGAGTTTTGCTTTTCATTCAAATACACTGTTTTGGTTTATTTGACCACTATAACAGGAGATGCTGCCTGAAGTGGAGCTCGAACCCAGATCTCTGTGGTAATCTTGATCAACCGTGTGTGTGTGTGTGTGTGTGTGTGTGTGTGTGTGTGTGTGTGTGTGTGTGTGTGTGTGATCTGTTGTTATTTGATAGTTACTTTTATCCTCCCTGACTCAGTTTTTTTATTTAATTGTTTTGAATTGTGTTGTTCTTGTTTTGTTTGCAATAAAATTCTTTAAAAACAACAACAAAATAATTGTACAAGTATGCCACGAACAAACAAACAGATTATTCTAGAAAATATTCACACAAAACTTTATTAGTATCTCTGTCTGGGTTAAAATCAAGTACAACTTTATTACTAATTCTAACAGAGTTAAATTTATAAAGATCTTTAGGAACATGTCAAACTTGTTCTTTGCTCCTACAATATAAAGCTACTCTTAATAGCTCGATTATGCGGTTTTTTTTTGTTTGTTTGTTTTTTTTAAAGAAAAAGGAGATGATGATGAAGAAGAAAAACGTGCTGTTTGCTCTCAGTTTGTGGTTTATATTTCTAGACTTACAGAAATATATCCTGTCTTTGTTCAGTTATTTCTTCCTAATGAAAATCTCTACCACAAATGTATAAGTAGGTATTTATTTACAGTTTATTGATTCTTAGGTAATAAATGAAAATGTTCAGCAGACACAAAAGCAAGACATCTGTTTAGTACAGACATAACATAAGCATCTCTCCATCCAATTCACACACTGTACTCACTGAAAAAGTGTAAAAGAAGTCAGCTGGAATTGTCACATCTCACTTTAAAAGAAAGCTGCACACTGAAACACATTAAATATGTTGGGATTGAAATATTTGTGATGTGTTTATCCTTCAGTTCAGCTCCTGAACTGAGAAGCTGAACTCAGAATCTGTTACAAAATAAATCTTGATCTCTGTTGAACATCACGTGTTAATTATAAATGTTGATGTGCAGGTTGGACGACCCAATTCATATGTGGCCCACTAATTACTCTGTAGACTTTTACTTAGTAATAGTTATATTTTTATTAACAATAATTCACACTTGTGTTTAACTCTCACTTTTAATCAGCTATTTCAACCCAACATCAGGATGCTCCAGTATCTTCACATCACCCAGTTTCTCTCAATGATCACACCTGTTAATGTTTGAACAAGCTCAGGAAGATACACTCATGAATATTAATGAGTCTCCTCCTTCGCAAGGTTTGAATATTTGTCACAAATCTATCTGTTTGTAAAACCACAACCTGCAGGTGAAGGGAAACTGAGAGCATGAATTCTCCTCCACTACACAGATTAACACATAACACACAGCCAGCTAAACATTTCACCCAACATTAAAGGTGTATACTGTATAGGGTTTTATTTTTTATCATTTTTATTTATTTATTTATTTATTTATTTATTTATTTATTTATTTAAAATACGTGTTTAAATTCTCCATATGCTTGCAGACTTTTTTTTGTCTGGCCCTGTTGCCATGGTGACTCGTTATATCTGTGCTCCATTGATAACGGCTTTTTATAGTTGTGGTGCACACGCTTAACTCAGAGTCAGTCACTTTAGAGTTGATAAAACTAACTCATTTCAGCTGTTCTGTAACCGAAAAATCAGAGTTTCCCATCTCAGGGTTTGTCAACTCAGAATTCAAGTTTAAAGTCAGAGTTGGTTGAACCTCCTTACTGAAAAAGGTCCCTCTTCCCTATGTGTATATTGTCATGTCTATTTAACTGCGCCGCGTTGCTGATGATTTTGAGATTATGAATGTGTCTTATACCACTCAAAAAAATATGCATAGGGATGTGACAAATAATCCACTCTGGACCTCAAAATATTCTCCCGAAGTAAATGTAACTCCCTACGAATTAATACAGACTCTTCATCTACAGGATCATCCATAAAAGGACATTTTATTCACTTAGATACTCTCTGTGTAACTGAAGAGTGTGCAATGAATGAGGTGTTTAAACATTGCTTTCCCTCATTTCAGGGTTAACATAGAGTTTTCACTTAACCTCCTTTCTGAAACAGGCTCTAGGTGTGTAGAGACGGAGAGGAGTAAACAAGAGTGGGGCAGACACGTGATACAGAACATAAACAGAAGCACATGGCCAAATATCCGGGCTGAACCTTAAAAGTAATAACGCTGTAGCATGCAACCCGAACAAGGATGAGACTTTTACTGATGGTTTTATGATGTTTAATCCTTTATGAACATTAATCCATTCACCATATAACCAATATAAGAGCTGAGATGTAAACAAAACATGCAAAAGTCTCTGGTTAATGATTTAAAATACATCAATAAATTCAAATAATCTAAGATATCATGATCAGCTAACATTGTTCACAATCTGCTGTCTTACATTTGTGCAAAACGAACACATTAACAGACAGAATGCTTATACAGTATCTCAGTTTATTTAACATCTTTAACACATTAACCACGGCTCTGGTTCGAAGTTATTGCCGTATTTGGCATACCGAGCTATACTATACACTGCACTAGCCAGGGCGAGCGCGCATCTTAAACAAAAAAAAAGGGCGTAGCTTAGGACCGGAAGTAAATAATCGCAATACAGAAATGTCAAAATAAAAGACAAAAGCCTTTCCTGTAACAAAATACAGTATACTTATGATTATTTACAAAGGCCACAGGACTAATAAGTTCACAATGAAGTGTTCTTTCAACTTTCAACAAACTTTCACAAAGAATCTGAATCATTTAATCTGCAATATTTCATTAATAAACTGAAATAGAACAATATGAGCTCTAACTGATCTGATTCACTCTTACAGAGCACTGAAGTGGGAGGATCTTTAGAGGAGATTCATTAGCAAAAACATGTAAGAATGGCAGTAATGTATCAGTAAATGTTTGTGTGAAAGTGTGTAAGCATGTGTTAGTGAGAGGGTCAAAGAATGACAGCTTTCCTCTGTCCCAGTCCAGTTTCACTCTGATCCTCTGGAGTCTCTGTTCTACTGAGAGGGGAGTGAATATCTGTGGTGTAGAACGTGCTCTATATTTACCTTCATAAAACCACACATACCAGATTCCACTTCTGGTGTATATTCCCCCCTTCCTCTGAGCAGATTCTGTCATCACACCCACATACCAGCCTGTACAGTCTCCAACATCAACATCCCAGCAGTGTGTGCCTGAGTTAAAGCCCTCAGAGCCCAGGATACACCAATATTTATAAAATCTCTCTGGATTATCAGGAAGTTTCTGTCTCTCATCACTGAGTCTCACACTGGTCAGATCATCAGATACAACGAGTTCAGGATGAACAGTGTTGGGGTCCAGAAGTACAGGTGCTGAAAACACACACACACACACACACACACACACACACACACACACACACACACACACACACACACACACACACACAGGCTAGGATAACATTACATTAACATGGAACTAGCTAACATTTCAAAATTCACTAATAAACAAATAGAACTGCAATTTTCAGAGCAATAACAACTGCAATAAATTGCTTAAATTAGAAATGTAACCAATCATTATAATAATTAAAATTCTATAATAACTCTAAAAACTCTGTAAGCCGCTACAACTCGCCATGTTTTCACTCAGTTTCTCGGCACTGATCAGTCTGAAGAGAATGGAAGCCTTTCAGAATAAGAGTTCCCTTATGTTACAAGAGTAAAAAATGAACATAATAATAATAATAATAATAATAATAATAATAATAATAATAATAATAATAATAATAATAATAATAATAAATATTGTTTTTTTAATTAATTTTGTTTTACTAAGCAAACACAGAAAAACAGTCAGCAAAAATAAGAAAGAAAGAAAGAAAGAAAGAAAGAAAGAAAGAAAGAAAGAAAGAAAGAAAGAAAGAAAGAAAGAAAGAAAGAAAGAAAGAAAGAAACTCTTACTGTATTGGACAGTGTCCTGCATCTTCTCCCAGACTCTGAACTTCAGGTTGGCCAGATGTTTTGCCACATGGATCAGTGCTCCTGAAAGCTCCTCTGGATGCTGCAGTGTGCACTGGGCTCTGCAAAAACATTCAGGAGTCAGTGTTGCTGTGGCTTTGGATTCAGAAACACAGAGAAGCAGAGAGCCAGGAACCACATCACTCACCTTTTCACTGTGGCCTTGTAGTTCTGGAAAACAACAAAGCACATATCAGTGGATATGATTTACATTTTTACACCACTGAAATTTGATGTTTCTGATGATGGAAAGAAATTTTACTTTCTCACAGTATAAATACTGACTAAATGATCCTCACTTGTAAGAACAGGACATCTTCAGCTCTCATCCCCTCTTCTATGGCTCTGATTGTGTCTGAAAGATATGATATGTCTCTGCTCAGCTTATCAATCTTCTCCTTCATCATCTGACTCTTCTGTTCCTCTTCCTCTCTCAGTGCAGTGATCCTGACTGCCTCTTCATCTCGTAGAAACTGGTAAAGTTTCTCAAACTGTTCCTTAATCTGATGCTCTGTGTGTTGGGCCTGAATCTGCAGTGAAGAGGAAATTAAATGAAATATAACTGATTTTACGATTATAGAGAATAGAATTCTCTCAAAACCATGTTATTGATTATAACCTTTATATGTTCTGCAGTCTGACTCCAGTTCAGTTTACAGTCTGTAAAGATCTTTAGTTTCTCCTGTAGTGGCTTCAGTGCAGTTTTGAGCTTCTCCTGAAATAAATTAACACACTACATGAAGACTCTGTGTTTCAGCTCTTATTGTACACATTGTTAACTTAGATCACTGATTATTAAGGGGATTGAACTGTACAATGTTCAATATAAGTTTATACATAATGTAACAGTAATAGCTACAGTATATTATCATTTACAAGCACTTAGAATAGCATTTGAAATGCACCACAAGCAGAAGAAAATGTTATATATTATATATCTGCTCCTGTTTATGCAGGTGACACTTCAGATGGTGACAATTCAGATGTTGAAAAGTTGGATATGATGGAATGGCAGACTCAAATAAAGCAATTTTATTTACAATGAATATCTTCTTTACCTTACAGTCTGTCACTTTCTCATCAATGGGGCAGAATTTGTGGTTGGCGTGTTTTCTTGAATCCCGACACACCACACACACCGGCTGTTGATGGTCCAGACAGAAGAGTTTGAGTTTCTCACTGTGCAGACTGCAGAGTGTTTCAGACCCTGATGAAGATCTGTGACGTCTTTCCAGTAAGAAAGTCTCACACAGGTTCTTTAAGGCCAGATTTATGGGAGGTTTATCTAGAGATGACTTTGTCCTACAAATAGGACATTCTCTGGATCCTTTGGTCTCCCAGAACTGCTGCAAACACACTTTACACACACTGTGACTGCAGTGCAGTAAAACAGGATCCTTGAAGATTTCATAGCACACAGGACAGGAGAAATCCTCCACTGAGAACTTTGAAGCCATTTTATTTTACTGGTCTCTCCAGTCCGAATGCTCAGAGTTTCACATTCACTTTGATAAAATGAAACACACAATGATTACAGGATTATTTAAACAGATGACTTTGTAGATTTAGTGAAATGTTGCTTCCTTTCAGAGCTGAAACTAAAAACAAACCTAAACTCACCAGAGCAGAAGACTGCAGGCTGTTTATGAAGGACTGCAGTCACCTTCCTTAATAAGAGGAGTTTCACAGAGACAAGTTATGATCTGTTTAAGTCATCAGTTACATCAGAAACAGCACACAACACTCACTTATGTTTGATCACTGAGTACCGATTAATGAAATAAATTTTTGTCCAAAATGTTCCAGTCATGAATTTAAGTCTTCTGAATTTATAATAAAGATTTAATTGTTCAAACTGTCACTCTTCCAGTTCACTAATTCTAATTCCCTCCTAATTCCAAACACTAATTCCTTCCTGCAGTTAGCTAGCTCTCGTTTTTTATTGACGAATAAATTAACTTAATTCACCATTACCCAGATAGCACTGCGGTCAAGGCAGCCACTCTTCCTGAAAGCACGGTTAAAGTACCCGCATATAACTTTTTAGGGTGCGGCTTTTAGATACTTAACGGTAATAGCACTGAAAACGGAAAGCAGGTGTCCCCGAGCTTCTACACAGAACAATATATTAATATAATATAAAACGATGCTTTTGTAATTAATGCGCGACAGAACAAGTACAAAACAATTCATAGTATTTGTGAGAATAAAGGCTTACGGTCTAAATAATCATTACATTAAAAATCATAAAAAGTTGTTTATTTTTAAAATCTATTATAAAATATACATAATACATATATACATATATCTTAAAATGTATATATTTTAATCCATTATAACTGTAAATTTAATAATGTTAGTTGATAAACTCACTAAGGTCACCTCATAATGCTGAATAATCTGCTCATAATAAGATCAGCATATTGTACTGTGGGATATTTTAATAATTCCTATCCAAAGTCAACATATCTGTCCACCTGCTTCGAATGTTATCCTACTATTGAATGGATGTTATTAAATGGCTAATGGGACCATCAATATGGTCCAGTTGGTGCATGTTGTAGCTACTGGAAGGCTCAGAAGGTTGTTATCATCTACCAAATGTTCAATCAATGATCTCGCAATATAACTAAGGACAGATATGTTGACTTTGAATAGGAATTATTAAAAAATCCCAAAGTACAATATGCTGATCTTTATTATGAGCATATTATTCATCATTATGAAGTGACCTTAGTGAGTTTTATCAACTAACATTCTTAAATTTACATTTACAATGGATTAAAATGTATACATATTAAGATGCAGTCCTTCACAAGCAGCCTGCAGTCTTCTGCTCTGGTGAGTTTAGGTTTGTTTTTAGTTTCAGCTCTGAAAGGAAGCAACATTTCACTAAATCTACAAAGTCATCTGTTTAAATAATCCTGTAATCATTGTGTGTTTCATTTTATCAAAGTGAATGTGAAACTCTGAGCATTCGGACTGGAGAGACCAGTAAAATAAAATGGCTTCAAAGTTCTCAGTGGAGGATTTCTCCTGTCCTGTGTGCTATGAAATCTTCAAGGATCCTGTTTTACTGCACTGCAGTCACAGTGTGTGTAAAGTGTGTTTGCAGCAGTTCTGGGAGACCAAAAGATCCAGAGAATGTCCTATTTGTAGGACAAAGTCATCTCTAGATAAACCTCCCATAAATCTGGCCTTGAAGAACCTGTGTGAGACTTTATTACAGGAGAGAAGTCACAGATCTTCATCAGGGTCTGAAACAGTCTGCAGTCTGCACAGTGAGAAACTCAAACTCTTCTGTCTGGACCATCAACAGCCGGTGTGTTTGGTGTGTCGGGATTCAAGAAAACACCCCAACCACAAATTCTGCCCCACTGATGAGAAAGTGACAGACTGTAAGGTAAAGAAGATGTTCATTGTAAATAAAATAGCTTTTTTTGAGTCTGCCATTCCAGCATATTAAAATTTTCACCATCTGAAGTGTCACCTGCATGAACAGGAGCAGATATATAATATATAACATTTTCTTCTGCTTCTGGTGCGTTTCAAAAGCTGTTCTAAGTGATTGTAAATGATAATATACTGTAGCTATTACTGTCATATTACATATAAACTCATATTAAACATATAGGTACAGTTCAATCCCCTTAATAATCAGTGATCTGAGTTAACATCGTGTACAATAAGGTGAGTGATGTGGTTTCTGTCTCTCTGCTTCTCTGTGTTTCTGAATCCAAAGCCACAGCAAAAGTGGCGGAGCCAGGGATATTTCATAGGGGTGGCCAGGCAACACTGACTCCTGAATTTTTTGCAGAGCCCAGTGCACACTGCAGCATCCAGAGGGGCTTTCAGGAGCACTGATCCATGTGGCAAAAGATCTGGCCAACCTGAAGTTCAGAGTCTGGGATGTCCAATACAGTAAGAGTTTGTTTGTTTGTTTGTTTGTTTGTTTGTTTCTTTCTTTCTTTCTTTCTTTCTTTCTTTCTTTCTTTCTTTCTTTCTTTCTTTCTTTCTTTCTTTCTTTGCGTGTGCACATATTAAACATAAATATTTTTTTCTTTTTGCCAACCATTTTTCTGAGTTTGTTTAGTAAAACAAAACAAAACCGATAATAATAATAAAAAAACAACAATAATAATATCTATTATTATTATTATTATTATTATTATGTTCATTTTGTATTCATGTAACACAAGTTAACTCATTCTGAAAAGCTTTGATTAGGCGTCAGACTGATCAGTGTTTGAAGTGTAAGTAGAGAAACTGAGTGAAAACATGGAGAGTTGTAGCGGCTTATAGACATTTTAGAGTTATTATAGAATTTGAATTATTATAATGATTGGTTACATTTCTAATTAAGCAAATTATTGCAGTTATTATTTCTCTGAAAATTGCAGTTCTATTTGTTTATTAATGAATTATGTAATGTTAGCTAGTTCCATGTTAATGTAATGTGTGTGTTTTCAGCACCTGTAACTTTGGACCCCAACAGTGTTCATCCAGCATGCCCCTACTGGACCATATCGATGGGCCCATTAACCACTGATAACATCCATTCAATAGTGTGATAACATTCGAAGCGGGTGACACTTTATACTTTTGAGACAAGGTCTATCCTTAATCTGTTTTTTAGGTCCAGTGTTTGATTTGCTCCCAGCAGCTGGCCTTTAATAATAATGCATCGTCCATGTTGAGGCATTTTCGTGCAAAGCATGACAGTGCCAGATCCTCTGTCCAAGATGGAGGCAACAGCCGAGGTTAAAGCCTACTTTTAATTTTATTCAATTATTTCAGTTTTAATTAGAATAATTAAGTGGTTTAAAAGTGGTGCTGTTATTTTATTATTGTCAAAATAGAAACACAGTCTCTCTCTCTCTCTCTCTCTCTCTCTCTCTCTCTCTCTCACTCTCTCTCTCTTGCTCTCGCTCTCTGTGCACTGTAGGAAACAAAAAAGACAAGATCGATGAGGCTCTTGTGAACATGATTGTCCAAGACTCACAGCCTTTTACCATTGTGGAGGATGTTGGCTACATCTGTGACTTTAACTTCGGATATGTGGACATCAATTAATATGGATTCTTATTTAGCTGTTACTTGCCACTTCATTGACAGTAAAGAACAACTTGCTATGGTGTTGCTGGGAGTAGGAAAATTTCTTGCTTCACATACAGCAGCAAACATTGCTGCAGTGAAGACATCTCTTATTGAGGAATGTGGGATTCAGTCTAAAATTAGATGTCTTGTCACTGATGCAGCTGCTAATATGATAGCATTTGCCAACAATTTACAGCTGAAGCATACCATTTGCATAGCTCATGCTCTAAACCTTGTTGTAAAAAATCTATTGACTTCACAGGGCTTGAAGAAATCAGGAGCAAGGCAAGGAAGATTGTTGCTTATTTTAGATCAAGCACTGTTACAAAGGAGCAACTTGTCAATTTCCAGCTACAGATGGGCAAACCTGCTCATAAATTACAGCCGGAAGTAGAGACGTGCTGGAACAGCACATTTGACATTTGACTTGATGAACAGCGTGAACCAGTTGGTGTTGCACTGGTGTCCCTGAGGACAAATTTGGCTCCTCTATCCTCAGCAGAGTACCACACAATGTCTGAGTGCCTTAGTGTATTGTCTCCACTAAAGAATGCAACTGCTGAACTTTCTGCAGAAAAAACTGTGTCTGGCTCCAAGGTCATTCCCCTCATTCACACGTTGAGGCATGCTATATCCACAAAGCAGCAAATGATGACTGATGAGGAAGGCAGTACAGCTTTGCGCCAACCTCTTAACACTAATGTCTGAGAGGTTGGCTCATTATGAAACAGCAAGCCAATTGACCCTTGCCATGCTCCTGGATCCACGTTTTAAAACCATTGGGTTTTGCAATCCATCCAATACCCAGAATGCTATAAAAAGACTTACAGCTGAGTGTGCAACAAAGGTAAGGGAAACAGCATCTGACCCCATACCAGAGCATGGGGAAACCTCTACAGCAGCTGCATGCACCTCAGGTAGGACTCGAAGTCTATAATGGCCCCATTGTATTTTACTGCACATATAAAATCTTGTGAATTTTTCCACTTTTCAGGGACAGGACTGTGGGATCTTCTTGATCAACGGGTGATGGAAACAAGAAAGGTGAAGAGTGCCACTGCAAATGCAACCATTGAGGTTCAGCACTACCTGAGTGAATCCAACATCCCCCGCTCTGAAAATCCACTTCAGTATTGGCACAAGCACAAGCACATTTACCCCCATTTATACATGCTGGCCCTGGGCTTTTTGTGTTTTCCTGCCTCTTCTGTGCCCTGTGAATGGGTATTTTCTAAGGCTGGTGAAGTGGTCAGCAAGAAGAGAAACCGGCTCAGGCCCAGCACTGTGGAGAAAATCTTGTTCCTAAATAAAAATCTAACCACAAGTTACCCATAAATCACTACAATTAAGTCCCCCAAGTTTATAGCAACATTAATTTTGAATCACTATGTATGCATTTCTTTGGACACCTGATTGCTGACTGCTGATTGTTAATAAAACATGACATAAAGCACAAAGATCTCTGGAAAGTGTGTCTGTATAGTGTGTGATTGTGTGAGTGAATGAGAGAGTGTGTGTGTGTGTGTGTGTGTGTGTGTGTGTGTGTGTGTGTGTGTGTGTGTGTGTGTGTGTGTGTGTGTGTGTGTGTGCGTGTGTGTGTGTGTGTGTGTGTTTGCCCTGCGATGGGTTGGCACTCCGTCCAGATTGTATCCTGCCTTGATGCCTTGATGACCAGAGTAGTTAGGGTAAGCGATAGAAAATGAATGAATGACTGAATAAAGCACACAGCATCCATCTAGCCTACGTACAGTAGTCTGTAAGGCAGATTTATAATCGTGTCAAAGTGTGTCTGCACTTATGTACCTTCAACATTCATGCCAAAATGTCCACATTCACCATACAAAAAGTTATCTTTATTACATTTTCGTTTGGAGTTACCATGCGTATGCAGTGGAACATGCTTTGGTCATGTATTTACTATTTTGATACATTTATTTATTAATCTATCCTTAATTTGTCAATCCATTAATTCTTGCTTCTAAAATTAATACGTTGTTCGGTTGTGGAACTTTCTGTGATAGCGCTTTTTCACCAACAGATGTCCTCATCGAGCTCTGATTTGAACATCTTCAAGTAATGAAACTTTTCCCGATACAATTGTGTGGAAAGTTTCACTGCTTCAATAAAGCTTCACTTCGCCATCACTACTGCACTAGCCAGGGCGTACGGGCATATTAAACAAAAAGACCGGAAGTCAACCATTGCAAGACAAAAATTTCAAAATAAAAGACAATCGCCTTTCCTGTAACAAAATATAATTATTACAAACACCACAGGACTTTTCACAATGAACTGTTCAGTGCTTTCAACTTTCAACAAACTTTCACAAAGAATCTGAAACTTTTAATCTTCAATATTTCATTAATAAACTGAAATAGAACAATATGAGCTCTAACTGATCTGATTCACTCTTACAGAGCACTGAAGTGGGAGGATCTTTAGAGGAGATTCATTACCAATAACATGTAAGAATGGCAGTAATGTATCAGTAAATGTTTGTGTGAAAGTGTGTAAGTGTGTGTTAGTGAGAGGGTTGTAGAATGACAGCTTTCCTCTGTCCCAGTCCAGTTTCACTCTGATCCTCTGGAGTCTCTGTTCTACTGAGAGGGGAGTGGATGTCTGTGGTGTAGAACGTGCTCCATATTTATCTTCATAGTACCATACAAACCAGATTCCACTTCTAGAGAATATTTCGCCCTTCCTCTGAGCAGATTCTGTCATCACACCCACAACCCAGACTATATTGTCTCCAACTTCAACATCCCAGCAGTGTGTGCCTGAGTTAAAGCCCTCAGAGCCCAGGATACACCAATGTTTATCAAATCTCTCTGGATTATCAGGAAGTTTCTGTCTCTCATCACTGAATCTCACACTGGTCAGATCATCAGATACACTGAGATTAGGATAAACAGTGTTGGGGTCCAGAGTTACAGGTGCTGAAAACACACACACACACACACACACACACACACACACACACACACACACACACACACACACACACACACACACACACACACACACACACACACAGGGCTAGGATAACATTACATTAACATGGAACTAACTAGCATTACAAAATTCATTAATAAACAAATAGAACTGCAATTTTGAGCAATAATAACTGCAATAATTTGCTTAAATTAGAAATGTACCCGATCGTAATAATTCAAGTTTCTATAATAACTCTAAAATGTTTTTAGTTATTTAGTTAATTATTATTATTATTATTATTATTATTATTATTATTATTATTATTATTATTATTATTATTATTATTATTATCAGTTTTGTTTTACTAAGCAAACTCAGAAAAATAATTGGGGGGAAAAACAGAAAAAAATATTCATGTTTAATTTGTACTCACCCTACCTAAGAGTTCCCTTATGTTACATGAGTACAAAATGAACATAATAATAATAATAATAATAATAATAATAATAATAATAATAATAATAATAATAATAATAATAATTGTTTTTTTTATTATTATCAATTTTGTTTTACTAAGCAAACACAGAAAAACAGCAAAAATAAGAAAGAAAGAAAGAAAGAAAGAAAGAAAGAAAGAAAGAAAGAAAGAAAGAAAGAAACTCTTACTGTATTGGACAGTGTCCTGCATCTTCTCCCAGACTCTGAACTTCAGGTTGGCCAGATGTTTTGCCACATGGATCAGTGCTCCTGAAAGCTCCTCTGGATGCTGCAGTGTGCACTGGGCTCTGCAAAAACATTCAGGAGTCAGTGTTGCTGTGGCTTTGGATTCAGAAACACAGAGAAGCAGAGAGCCAGGAACCACATCACTCACCTTTTCACTGTGGCCTTGTAGTTCTGGAAGACAACAAAGCACATATCAGTGGATATGTTTTACATTTTTACACCACTGAAATGTGAAAGAAGTTTTACTTTCTCACAGTATAAATACTGACTAAATGATCCTCACTTGTAAGAACAGGATTTCTTCAGCTCTCATCTCCTCTTCTATAAATCTGATTGTGTCTGAAAGAGATGATATGTTTCTGCTCAACTTCTCAATCTTCTCCTTCATCATCTGACTCTTCTGTTCCTCTTCTTCTCTCAGTGCAGTGATCCTGACTGCCTCTTCATCTCGTAGAAACTGGTGAAGTTTCTCAAACTGTTCCTTAATCTGACGCTCTGTGTGTTGGGCCTGAATCTGTAGTGAAGAGGAAATTAAATGAAATATAACCGATTTTACAATGATTGAGAATAAAATTCTCTCAAAATCATGTTATTGATTATAACCTTTATATGTTCTGCAGTCTGACTCCAGTTCAGTTTACAGTCTGTAAAGATCTTCATTTTCTCCTGTAGGTGCTTTAGAGCAGTTTTGAGCTCCTCCTGAAATAAATTAACACACTGCATGAAGACTCTGTGTTTCAGCACTTATTGTACACATTGCTAACTCAGATCACTGATTATTAAGGGGATTATTAAAGACTTTTTCTTTTTTACTTGATTTTTTTAATGACTGATTTGTTATATTTTTAAGCATTCAGATGAGCTTTTGAAATGCAACAAGACCAAAAAAAAATTATGAGAAGCTAAAGTGATCAAATGCATTTGCAATTTTTATTACATAATGTTTCTGAAGTGACACATAACCTCAGATTTTATTTACCTTGCAGTCTGTTACTGCCTCATCAATGGGGAAGAATTTGTGGTTGGTGTGTTTTCTTGAATCCCGACACACCAAACACACCGGCTGTTGATCATCCAGACAGAAGAGTTTGAGTTTCTCACTGTGCAGACTGCAGATTGTTTCAGACCCTGAGGAAGATCTCTGACTTCTCTCCTGTAAGAAAGTCTCACACAGGTTCTTTAATGCCAGACTTATGGGAGGATCACTAATAGATGACTTCCTTCTACAAACAGGACATTCTCTGTATCCTTTGGTCTCCCAGAACTGCTGCAAACACACTTTACACACACTGTGACTGCAGCACAGAACAACAGGATTCTTGAAGATGTCACAGCACACAGGACAGGAGAAATCCTCCTCTGAAAACTTAGAAGCCATTTTATTTTACTGCAGTTGTTTGTTCTCTCCAGTCTGAATGCTCAGAGTTTCACTTTCACTTTGGTAAAAGTAATAAAACTCAAATTCAGGTTTCTTTCCAGTTAAACAGACGACTTTGTAGGTCCAGTTAATAATCACTTTCTCTCGCAGTGCTGAAAATGAGACTCAGATTTCTCTATAAACTGAAAACAAACCTAAACTCACCAGAGCAGAAGACTGCAGGCTGTTAATAAAGGACTGCAGTCGTCTCAGACTCCACACTTCCTTAATAGGAGGAGTTTTACAGAGACACTTTATGATCTGTTACAATCATCATTTACATGGGAACACATACACAACAATGATTTAAACAATAGATTTAAATCCAAAAAAATGGATTTAACCATTTTTTATTACTTATTTGTACAAATAACCTGGAATGTATCTACAACTTACTTAAAAAAATAAAAAAAAATAACAGATTAAAGTTTGGCCTTAGCACAAACATACAAACTCTGTGAGAAATTCCTTTTGGAAAACTGAATTCTGGTTATGTTTGTGCTTGGATGCTCCTCCTGTCACTCATTTTAATCTAGGTTATTGTGGCAGAGCTTCATGAGCATAGGTGGAAACATTCAAATATTCTATTATAAATAGTATAAAATACTGTTCAGTTGCAGTAGTAAACTGATGAGATATTGCACTTAACATATTGCACATGTGAACAGAAAAGTTTACAGTAAAGTAACAATAAAAGTTAAGTTGAACTAATATTGAGGTATTGCACATTCAGTGTGTTTTCTACAGATTTGTGGTAGAAATTAATAAATATTGAGGTTGGGCTTCTGGTGTAGAAACTGTTCCTGAGTCTGTTTGTGCATGATGTGATGGACCTGATGCATCTGCCAGATGGTAGAAGGTCGAATAAATGGTGCGCAGGGTGGGTCATGCCTTTCAGTTTGTTGTTTGAAAGATCACCAGTGTTAGAGTAAATAACTCTATGTCTGATCTGAAGACATTGTCAAGGAGAGCAGATTCGTTGTGCACACTGAGGTAGTAAGAAGAGTTTCATACCATTTTATGAGAACGTTGTCCTGGTATATCTGTTTAAATTGTCAGAACACTGTCTTAATTGTTTTTAATTTTTAATTTTGTATTCTATTAATCTTTATATTATTCTTTATATTAACCTTTTGTTCTATGTTTATGTTCTGTAAAGCTGCTTTGAGACAATGTCAATTGTAAAAAGCGCTATACAAATAAACTTTAATTGAATTGAAAAAATATAGTATGTAGGAAACTGTTTCAGCTTTATCATACAATTGTTTTGATTAATTCTCCTTTACTGCAGTAACATCATTATGATTGAATACAGCACAGGTAGAAACCCAGTGAAGTCACTGTTGTTCTTCAATGTCAGCTAATCCTGACTTTCACTCATCACTCATGCGTTTGTTACGATTAATCCAGGAAGACACCAGTATAAAAACATTTTAAGGCATTTTAGAAAGCTTGAATAGAAAAAGAAGTGAAGTGTAAAAGCCTTAAAGCTTTAGAAATACCACTGAAATATTAACTGTAAAAAAAAAACCGTACATTTTACGATAAAAAAACCGGCAGCTGTGGTTGCCAGTACTTTACCCTCAAAAATCCGGTAGGAAGGTTATTGGTTGTACAGGATTGTACCCATTGTACTGTACATTTTATGGATTTTAATTCTTATTTTTACAGTTTATAACTGTCTAATCAATATTTATGTTGTTATAAAAGCAGTTTATACCTGTTAAATTACAGGGTTTACATTGTAATAATTACGTAACGTAAATAAGTACATAACCATCTTTTTTACAGCTCAAAACTGTTTAATTCAAAGGTTTATTTTGTAATAATTACAACCTATAACCTATCGTTATTTCACAAAGCAGACAGAAAACTAATTTAACTAAGGAAAAAACATTAAATATGTAAATGCTGTTATACTATTTTGTATTATAAATAACCAGTGAATTAAAGGCATTCTTTAATCACACTAGCTGGGAGCTAGAAGAGATAGAAGTTACATTTCTAAACATTCGGATTGTACCTATTAAGAGTACTTTCATTCTAATAGATGAACACAAACCTAAATCAAATCACCAAAACCCAACAGAATCTATTAATAGACTCGGACATCAGTGTGGTCCCATGGATTTTTTAATAAAGACTGGCAGGCATTTAAAACAACATTAATGTATTTTTCTGTTCTCGTGTTTTAACAGAAGTATACAGTGGCACATGAGATCAGATTAAGATCAGTCAAGAATACTCATTTAAAATTTAAACTCGGAATTGAAATCATTTCTGCTACCTACAGTAGCTGCCACTTTAAACTGAGCTTGGGAAGACTGAGCTTGGGAAGACTGAGCTTGGGAAGACTGAGCTTGGGAAGACTGAGCTTGGGAAGACTGAGCTTGGGAAGACTGAGCTTGGGAATTTTCAGATAAACATTTACAGTAAGAACTACTAAAGCAGAACAAGGCACAAATGCTTACAGAGTATAGTATATTGTTACCACTAAACATGTGGTTACAATTTAAGTCATTAACATTTCAATGTTTATAAAGTTTAAACTTGGAAACCATTTGCAGGCCACCTTTACAAAGTCTCTCGCCACTCATGATCAGAAAGGTCAGAGATTAGGGTGAAGACTCTTGGGTTCACTTGGAGTCGCTTTTGTTCTTCTTTTCCAAAACTTTTGTGCCCTTTTCGGGATTGATGTTGAAAAAACACGTTGAAAAGAAATAAAAAACATTGAAACTCTGTAAATATTAAGTGAACCTTCCCTCCTAGGTTTCTTTACATACCTTTGCAGGAATTCAAACACTGATGCCAGTTCAGTAGGGTAGTGAATGTTGAAACAGTAGTAACTGCCAAACATTAGGCAAACAGCAGCGATGAAAGTAGTGATGTCATTGTTCACAATCTTGCGGTCCACACTGAGCATGAATCGAACAGCAGCATAGCAGGAACGTCCTGTGGATACAAGTTCAATTCAATGAAGACATGTACATGTAGCAAGGTGATTGTGTATTTACATATGACTATCATACCTGTACACATAGCAGTGTACTGCCCTGAAAAACTATTTACCATAATAGATTTCTACACATTCTACAACACAAATTACTAACTCCATTTAATAAAATAAACTAGTTAAAAGGTTTAGATACCCCAAATGTGCTGGTCCTTCTTGCATTTTCGACCCTGACTTGAAATTGTTTGACCAAGGAGTAGTATCCAGGACCAATCACACTCTCTTCAATCACATCTTGCAAAGACCTTAGATATTTAGCAACCATCCATTTGGTGGCCTCCGTTAAATTCATCCTACTTGGACAAGTACAAACTTCTATCATTGCCGCAACAACAATCCTCACCATTTCCCTACGCAACCGAGGAATTAATCTTTTCTGTCTCTTAAGTGCCAGCATTAATTCCTCAGGAAACTTATTCCATGCTGTCCAAAGCTGTCCACAAAGTTCACACTAGGAGGGGAGGTGTTGGGAGATGAGCATGAAAAACTCTGGGACAGAAAAGATCCCAAACAAAATGAAAAATATCATCACGGTATATTTCCCTATTGTAATTCCAAACCAGGCACTAATTAAGAACGGCAAGATTGTCTTTACAGTTACTTTAACAATCACAATAATTTGTTTGCTTTACAGTTACTTTCTAATAAACAGAAAATAAAGTGTATTAAATAGAACAATCAAATAATAAAGTAATAAATAATAAAGGTAATTGTTACTTTTAAAAACAAAGTACTAATAAAAAAAAAAGTAATAAATATGTGTGACCACTGAAGAGTGAGTTTACCCCAAAATGAAAATTCTGTTATTATTTACTACCATTTATAGTTGGAAGAATGACAGTAACCAAAAAGACCTCATCCCTGCTTGGTTACTGACATTCTTCCAATCATCTTCCTTTGTGTTTAGCAGAACAAAGCAATGTATACCGGTTTGGAACAAACTGAGGGTGAGTAAATAATGACAGAATTTTCATTTTGGGGTCAACCATCCCTTTAAGGTTTTGGTAACAGAAACAAATATATGGATTTACTGGTCTCCTTTAGAACAGAAATACATTTCCTGGCTTGAATGGGCCTCAGTATAGCTGCCAGATGTGATTTCTCAAGAAATATGAAATCTCTTGGGGTCTCCACTCCAAGTACTTTAAGGTGTCCTCAAGAGATTTTTTTGTTGCGATTGGGAGGTCAGGTAATACAGCATCAATGGCACTGCTGATGCTCTGATTCACGCATTGCTGAGAGACAATTACAAAATAATAATTTGCATAAATAAACCAAAGGTATGAGAAAATACAGATCAACAATCATGTTCAGTGACATCACACTGTGCTTTAATGGAATTACTCTTTTTTCATTCATCATATATGATGTTAAAGGAAAGAAATCTGCCAGGTCATTGATTTTCATACAATGCATTATTTCAGTCTGATGTTTCAATTCATGCAAATGGTATTCAGGAATGAATTCTGCTACAAACTTTCTCAGCAGAAAATGAACATCTTCATGTTTTATTAGAATAAGTGCAAGTTCTCCAAACTCTATTAAATCCATATTATGTGTTAGAAGGAACCTGCCTTGTTTGTATAATGTGCCCCTGTACATTACTTCTGCTGAGACTTTGGTATTGTTCAGTGTAAATCCAAACCACCTCACTGCATCTTTAACAGAACCACCATACAGCTCTGGGTAAAATGCAGTGCTGTTTTTTACCCTCAAAATTAGATCACACATAGACCCTTCTGACAGATAGGCCTGGTACATTTGATGCCTTTCAGAAAGAGTGAAGCACAGCGTTATATAAGTTCCTAGCACATATTTTAAAGTAACTGTGCTTATTCTCAAAGCACATCGTCCACAACCTGATCAATGGACCAAACTTTAAAATCAGTGCAGGGTAGTGTCGCAAGTAGTGATGCTTAGGCTTTAGTCTATGTCCTGGAAAGAGAGAGAATCTACAAGTAAGATATTCTTGGATAAGAACATCAAGGTATGCAACCTCTGGCAATGAAACTTTCTGGGCACAAATCATCTCCACAATGTCTTTTAGCTGAAGGGTCAACTGCCAAACATCATCCATGGGTTCTTTCACCTTGTCAAACATGATCACAGGAAGAAGTCATAAAAAAAAACCTCCATTTACTCCATTGGAGCTCACAGCACATTGCTTACTCAGTGCATCAGATGCAATGTATTTAAATTGCTTAATGCTATTTAGAATTGTATAGGTGAACCATTTTTTTTTCTTGATGAAGTACTTCAGGAAAAGGGCTAAATCATAGGAAACAGAACCCTCAAAAATGTCATGGCCTAAACAAGGTGGCAGGCCTGGCATGCAAACATTGAAGTAATTCAATGAATTAAAAATTGACTCAGATGTTATACCTTCAATGTTTTGTTGTCCCTTAGACTGTAAAAGGTCTACTGCAGAATTGTAGTTTCTCAGGAGCGTGCTGAGGCCCACATACATTTGGATCTGTTTGAAAATCCCTTCGTGATATGCGACAATTCCTGCAGAAATATTCAGAATCACACCAATACTGAGACCCCACATTGTCCCCTGCAATGCACAAAACAGTCCCTTTAACATTTTCCTCTGCCACAGTTGTTCCATTGTCTTCCAGTCCTTTTAAGTCTGCAATTAGCATTGAGAAAACTTTGTCATGTCAAAAGTGTTTGAAGTCTTTTTCTCGACACAGCATTACAAGTGACCTGTGGTCTGTACTTGATCTTATATGAGGTGGTGATTAGCCAGAGACAGATATACTGCTAGTACTTTGTGCTTGATTTTTGCTGAAGCTAATGGGTTCATCACCTCAAAATAATCTTGATATAGAATTATTTTGAGACATGATGGGTTTTAAGAAAAGAACTCATTGTTTTTGTATACCTGACCATCACTGACATCAGGAAGCACATCTGTGCACGGTAAGCATATATCCTGTGCAGCACAATTCTGCCATAAGTCAGACTCCAATAAACATCTCAAAGTGTCATTCAATGGAACATAGTATTCAAACCTCTGTGGCCTTGGTTCATCTATTCCTAAGTACAACTTTACAGGTTCTGTGTATCTGAACATTTTTTTAAAAGCCTCTGTTCTTGAAAAATTGGTTCTCATTGGTCCTTCACTAATGCTGAATAGGTGAGATTCCTTCATGACATCACATATTCTACCAATGTGCTCATTTGTTAACTTGAAATCACTTTTCAGAAACGCACTCAATTTATTCAAAGTATATGTCTGTCCCAGTTTGTGTATGCTCTGCATCTCTTCAACAATATTTTGTATAGTTGATGCTGGCAGAAGAAACTGCCCTTGTAATTTCAAGTAGAAAAAATAAATATTTCTGAGAAACAGGTCATTGAAATGTCCACTTTCATCACTGTTGCCCCCATCCGATTAAAGAAAGTTAGAGACAAAACACCTGCACCGTGGTATAATAGTCATACTCACATCCTTGAGAGACAAACTCATAACCTTGAGCGAAAGTGTAGAAAAACTAAATTAGAGATTTTTAGTATTGCATATAAGGACAGTATGTTCAGCTATAGACAGGCTCTATAAGCTGCTAGGGCTGAGCACCTGAGCTCATAGAAAATAACCAGAACAATCCCAGGTTTTTATTTAGTACAGTGGCTAGTTTAACAAAAAAACAGAAATGTGAACACACTATTCCATCACAGTTCAGTATTGAGGATTTTATGAGATTCTTCACTGATAAAATTAAAAGCATCACGAACAAAATAGTTGATGTTCAACATGTGAGAGCAGCTTGTGACTCTCACCTAAAGTGCTACACTCAATCTCACATCTACAGTGCTTTACAAGTACAGGACAGGAAGAGTTAGATAAGCTTATTACTACAGCTAAACCAACAACTTGTTCACTAGACCCCATTCCAACTAAATTACTAAAAGAAGTGTTACATAAAGCTGGTGAGCCTCTTCTTAATATTATTAACTCCTCGCTATCTTTAGGTTATGTCCCTAAATCTTCAAAGAAACCTTATTTAGATCTCTCTTTTTTTTTTTTTTGACATTTGTCTATTGTTCAAACAGTCTGAAAGTGTTAGAAACTCCCCAACAGTTCAGACTCATTGTGGAATGAAAACATTTAAAGTCCACCATAATTAGTTTAGTAATCTGAATTTATCTTATCAGAGTGGACTACTTGCTTGCACAGACTGGGCAGCCACTTCAGAGGGTGGACCCAGATATTGGCATACATCTTGTACTGTATTATATTTGAACGGAATCTCAGATTAAATATAATTTTAAACTTTAAAATTAAACTTTAAAGCATTAGGTAGAACATGCATGGTCATCACAGAAATAAAACTCCATATAAAAGTCAAACAAAGCCAACAGCATTGTGGATGACCCCATACATCCCTCACATACACTCTTTATCCTTTTGACATCTGGAAAAAGGCACTGAAGCATTTGGGCTCTCACATCCAGACTGTGTAACAGCTTCTTTCCTCAAGCCTTAACACCCAGAACTGAATTGACACACACAAACCCCTTCATGTTTACAGTACCACTCATATAAACACTGCTCATATGCTGTTTTTGCACATTCAATTGCTTGCTTTGCACATTACAATTAAATGATGCCACTGACTGTTGTATTGTGTACATGTGCAAATGTATTGTGTACATATGCACAAACATAAACAAAAAAAAACATGTATATGTTTACAAAAACACTGGTTGGTACTATTTTATGTATCTGTCTTGTAGTGTATCATATTGTCTGTATGCACTGTCTTTTGTCATGCACCATTTGTACCAAGTTGCACACTATGTACTTGCGACATTTTATTTGCACACAGGTCAAATCCGACTTCTGATGGCAAATGGTTCCACTAAACATAATGTAGTGGTTTTACAGCAAAAACATTTTGCAAGTGAACATTTATGCCATTAAAGCTTAATATAATAATAATAATAATAATAATAATAATAATAATAATAATAATAATAAAAGCATAATAGTTTATTATGTATAATGTTAATAATTTTAGCAAACTACATTGATTTGCTTCAAAAATATTATTAGTTTTTTTTATTCATATCATTAAGCTGATTTCAGTTCCAGGTAGTAACACTCAAAATGTGGAAAGCTTTAAGCTTTATGTAAGGCACTGTATCTATCTAAAAAGGACTTTATTAAATGTGCAAATTAGGAAATCTCATTATTATTATTAGCTGTGACTGAGCAAAATCCTGAGCTGCTCCTCTCTTATGCTCCTGTCCAGTCTTTGTGTTTCACACTCCAAAACGGTAGGGGCAAGCTGCTTAGACACCAGTGTAAGAGAGTCATTCAGGTCCTGCCTCAGGGTCTGCAACGAATTACTATTCCTTAAGGACTGGTCAATAAAGTCTGCCCGTTCCTGATGATCTGAAGCCAGCAGCAGACGTAACTGGTGAACCTGTGCATTTACAGAAAATGTAAGCGGACAAACACTTTAGTGTTTTAAATGTAATAACTCAAACAAAAATAATTAAATAAAAACAAGTATGGTAACCTATAATGGATTTTAGCACAAAGCTACAAATGAATTAGTCTCCGATATGAATAAGGTATTATTTTCTCTAACCTCAGCAGTCAGTTCACTTGCCCGTGCTCTCAGACACTTCAACTCATCAGCTCCAGAAGAATTGCTGAGATCCTTAAAGAATACAGAAACACCTTTTTTTTTGTTTTTTTCTCTTGGATATTAAAACATATGTTTAGCAGGCATATTGACATATTGACAAGTATCATTTATAGAATGAATGTCTAAAATGTACCAAGTGTGTAGTAAATGTGATATTTCTTGATTGTTATTTCTTGTTTCAAGACATTTTTTGTCCCATATCACATTCACATATTATCTATATTCAGTTTAAATAAACCAGTCATTGATGTGCTAGATTATAGAAGGTAGACCTAAGTTACTTGTGTGAACAGAAATAAGTCTTGATGAAAAAGTACTACAGCATAAATAGTTCTTGCGTATCGTCTAAGTTACCACCATAGTTTCCTTTTAAGACATCATAGTCTTGTAAGCGTAACAAGAACGTTATAACTTGTTAAGTTATAACATAGAACAACTTTCTATGTAGAAAAAGGTGATTAAAGCCGTTATATTTTAGATTCAGAGTAATATTTGTTTCCAAGTACTGTGGATTTTACAGGGATCCTTTACAAGGAGTTTGTATTGGTGCATTGGTGTATAGTAATATGAAGCAAGGAAGCATAAATATAAACTATGAAAAATATGAGAATAATACAGTGGCCAAGAAGTGCAGAACAACATAATACATCCACAACAACAAATCCAGAGAAAAAATAAATTAGAACACAGAACGAAAATTCAGAAAACAAAATAACAAATCGGAAAAACACAATGACATTTCAGACAAACCAGAAAAGGTAGGTATAGTTTGCGATTGGAAGCCTTGCTGCTGATTGGATGATGCATCTCTCACTCAAACTATACAGGCTGTAGGAATCTGTGTATAACTTTATTTCTTTTGTATGTGTGGAGTTCTGTGTTCACATTAAATCTAAGAAAATAACAATTTGCAGTGATTGTTAATATGCTGATAGCATATCATGGCATAAAGATTAGTTTAGGATCTCTAAAACCACAACTGATCCCAATCCCAATCCAAGATTAAACGATGTAAGGAATGCTACGTGGTTGCTGCAAGGACTTAATCCATAAGGGACAGTGCTGAGGAAACGTCATAGATTTGTTCGACATTATATGTTATATTATTACATTATACATTGTGTGGCATGTGGATGGTTACGAAAGCCAATAGTTTTTGCCCCTGGTAGATTCAGCAGCTTACCAAGTGGTAATGTACTGTATGGACTCAGTAATTGGAGGTGTAGAAGTGCACCATCAATATCTTTGGTAGGTTGAACTACTTTAGCTGCCACAGGAAGTACAACCACTGGGGCACTTTTTTAATTAAAGAGTTTACATGCAGCACCTTCTTGAGATCCTAGATGACGATGGTTCCCAGGAAACTACACTTTTAGCTCTTATGCTAAAGTGCATAAACTTGCTATAGTTTCAGCAAGGCATGGCTTTGTGTACTGATATTTGGGTTGGTAAAGTAACAAATATTTTTGACCACGAAATTGCTAGAGACCAAATTTTACCCAATGAACATGTAAAGAAACTTATGAGTAAACTAAGGCAATTCTAACATTGTAAACTATTTTAGCATTAAACATTTGCTTCCTTTATAGAATTAGAACCTGGATATTGACATTCCAGATATTCCTTTCTATTTATCCTACCCTTTTATCCATACCTGCATTTCTGCATTTGACTGTGACAGCTGACATCTCAATTTCTCCCTTTCCAGCTCAACCTGTTGTAAAAGACAAAACAATTTACAGAATTATTTGATGCAATAGTGAAATTTGATACAGAATCTGGATTTTTCTCCTGAAAATAAGCAAGCCAGAAAGCAAAAGACAGAAAAAAGTGACTATGAATTAATCAAATGGACCTAGACATTAGAGTCTGTTCTGGACCTAAAGAATTCAGATTTTGTCCATTAAATAAAATAGGTCTGGCATGTCCTTCTGAAAACATGTCACTAATATATTAGATCCAGAGGCAGCTTGTGATAGACAACCACTTGTGACAGGAGTATACAAAGGTTATCATATGTAAAGACTTGACATTACCATATCTATAAAGGAAAAAAAAAACAAGCAAACTGGATTTCAGACAGAATTTAAATTCATACAAATGTTTTGCAGTTTTGAAAAGATGTATTGAGGTCTTGTTAGTGGACCTGACCTGTTTTAAAGTGTCTCGTAGGTTCGTTTTGTCTAATCTCAATTTCTGAATGCGATGTTCCAGACGTTCATTTCTTTGTTGTAATTTCATTAGCTTCAGTTCCAGCTCAGCCACAGCTCTTTGCATGGTACACACACGCTCCTGTGATTCCTCTTCAGAGCTCCTCATTACCTTACAAAATAAACATAAAATATCACACAGTGTCTATAGAAAGCTACACATTTGAGTCAGAAACATTTGCAGACATAGGACTGTGAGCAACGGGGGCTCAACAGCAAAGACGCAGGGTAACTGATCAGCAACAGAAAGCGCAGTAATGTACACTGTGACAAATAATTGTTCTTGAATGGGTGAAGAGATCCACCTGCACTTTGTCAAACCCATCCTAGATCTGGGTTACTACATCTTGGTTCTGGTGAATGAGTTACTATTGGGTCCATGGGTCCACTTAAGGAAATTTCATGCAATGCAGAGAGATGCTCAATATTATGCTATCCTAAACATTAAAAAGGCCAGATGGACTGCCATTAATAATCTTTTGACCTTAATGTATCAAGGCCTCCACAGACCCTCTGCGCTTCGCTAGCACTACAAGATGTTCTTCATTTGGGTTCTGCTCCAAAGTGGACCCGTCCTACATCACCAACAAGCTGGTAACAATGACACATCTCTGATTATATTGCTTGTGCTTCAAGAAATCGTAGGGAAATTATCATTGTTACTGCCCTGATCAATACTACCATTCTTAAGAATTGCTAAGACAGCCCAACAACCTGGGTAAAAAATGTTGGAAAGTATATTCTATACATTAGGATGTACTGTATATCTTACCATCACACCAGAAGTCCCCCCCAAAAAATTTAAAGCATAATTGTCTAACATGTCTTTGAATGCCTTGTTAGCTTCCCTACAAAAATGATCTAGCATGACAATACCTCTGTGTACAAAGCAAGCTTCATGAAAACATGGTTTGCTAAGATTAGAGAAGAAGATACTTCCAGAGCCTTAACCACAAAGAACAGGAACAAACCACAGACTTCTCGCCTGACATCACTCATGCTCTTATGGCTAAATAATGGGTAAAGCTCCACAGCCACACTTCAAAATGTATTCAAAAAGCAATGAGGGAATTAATTTGGAAAGGGAAGTTCAACTAGCAAACACTGTGTCTTCTTTGACATCATGTATCGATACATTTTAAGTTCTCACCTGCACCTTTTTCTCCAGCTGATGTGCTTTTTCTTGATAATGAATTAGCATTGCTTCATTTTTTTCCAGTGCTGTTCTTATACGATCTCGGTCTTTCCTGAGCTCATCTGCTTCCTTGTTTAAATCATAAACCTCTGCTTGTAATTGTGTGTCCTGTGTTGTTTCAGTCTGACTCTGTGATTCCTTCATTTGAAAGTCCTGTTTTGTCTGTGCATTTACGATTGTAAAGTTTTCTTGAAACTGGCAGTGTATCTTCTCTTCAGGTATGTTTTTCTCCAGATTTGTCTTCATTTGTGCATCACCAAGGTCCCCTAACAGACGCCTTGCATTTTCTTCAAACTCTGGAGTTATTTTCAGCTCCGTTTCCCCTTTAGGAAGAATGTCAGTAGCAAATACAATTGTTTTATCGCTTTCTTTTTCTTCATGTTTTATCTCTTCATTTGCCTCAGTTTCCCAGCAAGCATTCTGTTCCAGTTCATCTTTGACTTCAAAGCTTGTCTTTTTCTTTTTAGCTTTACTTCTCAACACTGGCGTTTCTTGTTCCTCCGTAGTATTCTTCTTTCTGTTGATCTCCTCACTCTCCTCCTCTTTTAATTTCTCACTAATGTGTTCAAAACTATTGTCCTTCAACTGATATTGTCTTTTATTTTTCTCATCTTTCATCATCTCATGTTTTTTTAGTTTTTTAGTTTCATTTTTATCTCTTACATCTTCCCCCAAGGTCATCTTCAGCGTCTCGTGCGTTTCAAGCTCCATTTTCTTTATTTCTTTAACCTCCCAGTTCATCTTAATGTCATTTTCTTCCCTGATCCACAACTGGGCCTGAAGCTCTTGATTCTCCATCTGTAGTATCTGAACTCTGATTTTTAGATCTTCTGTTTCTTCTCGTGCTGCTCTCACTTCCTCCTTTCTTCCCTTTATCATCTCATTCTTTTTCTCCTCCAAGATCTTCCTGAGTTTTTTTCCTTCAGAATGGCTCTCCTCTAGCAGCTCCTTCAGTGTGACCATCTCTTTCAAACCATCTGTTAGTCCATCTTTTAACTTTTTATTCTCTATATTCAGTTCCTTCAACATTGTTTCTGCCTTCTCTTTCCTCCCAGAAAGCACAGATAATTCTTCTCTTAGCTTTGTCATCTCTGTTGAAACTGCATCTTTAATTTTTTTTGCTTCTTTTAGCTCATCATCTTTTTGCTTTATAATTAAATCAGTTTTCTCCTTCAAAGCACCAATGGCTCCATTTTTCCTCTTTAAGTCTTCTCCCAGATCTAGAATTTGTTGCTCAAGCTTCAACCTCAACTGTTCTTCCTCTTCTTTTCTTTCTCTCAGTTCAATGAGGTCCCCAAGAGTCCTCTTCAGATGTTCCTTTTCATTTTCCCCACTCTCCACTGTTAATTTTAACTCCTTTATATTTTCTTCAGATTCTTGCAGAAGCCTTGACTTCGTCTCCAATTCTCTCAACTGTTCAACAAGATTCTTTCTTGCTACGTCTGCATCTTGGGTCAAATTTTTGTTTTTAGTTTCCAGTTCTTTCACTTTTCTTTCCACTTGCTCTAATGTATCCCTAACCACCTGGAGTTTTTGATCGTATTCCTTTTGGGTATTTCTTTGTTTTTCTTGGACCAATTCTGTTTCCTTCAATTTTTCTTTTAATGTCACCAGTTCCTCATTTTCCTGCTTTTCTTTTTGTTCTAGAGTCTCTCTCAATCTGTCTACAGCTACCTCTCTGTCTTTCAGAAGAACAGTCTGGATTTGGGCTTGATCTTTTTGCTCTAGCACTTTCCTTTCTACTTCTCTCTTTTCTCTATCCAGCTCACAAATCTTTACTTTAAGCACACTATTCTCTTCTCTCATATTCTTCTCGTTTTCCTCCAGGTGATTTCTCTTGTCCTCAAGACTCATCTTTTCTTTTTTCAATTGCTCCAGCTGCATTTTCCATTTTTCCTGCTCGTTTTTCTCTGTTATCAAATTTACTACTGTACTTCTAAGTTCTTCTAGCTCTCGATCACTCCGCTTCAGCTCTTCCTCTTGTTCTCTCTGCTTCTCCTTCATTTTCTCTATGTCACTCACCATATCTTGTTCATTTGTCTTCAATATTTTTATCTCTTTGTCTCTTTCTATAAGTTGGTCTGTCAATTCATCCCTCTCTTGTTCAACAGAAACATGTTTTTCCACTCTTTCTATTAGCACTTCTTTTTCTCTCTCCAAATCCCCAGCACTTTTCTTCCACCGCTCCATCTCATCCTGTGTTTCTCTGTCTGTTTGTTCCAGATCTCCCACTTTTTTCTTCATCTTTTCAAGGTAAGAATCCTTTTCCTGCAGAAGATGAGACATTTGTTGTATCTCCATATTCAATTCTTCCACACTGCCTTTGAGACTTTCCAATTCATTTTCTTTCTTTTTTAGCTCTCCTTTCAGCTTCAGTTCTTTTTGCCTCTCCTCTGCCTCCCTTTCTGTTTCCTTTATTTTCTGATTGTTTATTATAGCAGACATTCCAATATCTTTGTCTTTAAGCTCTGTTTTTAGTTTTTCCAATGAGATGTCCTGTAATCTTAAGTTCTCTACCAAGTCTTCTATATGTTTACTGTTCTTTTCTATCTCAACATCCTTCATCTTTAAAATGTCAGCCATCTCAGCATTCTCTATTTCTCTTATTTTCAGATTTTCACAGTCTTGTTTCACTCTTTCCAAAAGTCCCTCCTTCTCTTGTTCAATGTCTGTTACTCTCTCCCTCCATTGTTCCATCTCAGCTTTCACTTCCTGCATCTGCAACTCCAGACTCCTGATTTCTGAGAAGAGTTTCTCCATATCTCCATCTTTTTCACCAATCAGGGCCGAAAGCTTTTCATTTTCTTTCACTAATCCATTCATCCTGTTTTTTAGAGCCCCCATCTCCCCATCCTTTAGTCCCAGCTCAGAGTTCAGAGCCTCCCTTTCTCTTTGCCACTTTTCTCTGTCTTCCTCATGTATTCTGTTGTTGTTCAATGATGCTTGGGCTTCAGCAGTCAACCTCCTGATGTCCAGTTGCCAGTTTCTGATCTCTTTTTCGTGCTGCATCTTTTCTTCAATTGCTCCTCTTCTCTCTTCCTCCCTCAGGAGTGAGTTTCTCTCCAACTCAGACTGAAGACACTTTATCTCTCCTAAAAAAAAAAGGAAATAAAATTAATCATCATCATCTCTTATTTATTTACACTCCCATTTGTCATCAGAGGCATCCCAAATAATGGAGCGATACCACGTACAAAATCATGTAATGTGACAATACCCGTTACAGTTGATACAGATTCGTACATACTATTCCTTTGGTGGGGTAGCACGGATATTCAGATTTGACAACTTTTAAATGTGACACTTTCATTTCAATAAAAATTGGAGTAAACAGCAATTCTCACCATGTAGAACATCTTTGGCCTGCTGAAGTGTGTAAACCTGCATCTGCAGTTGTGTATGCTGAACCTCAAGTGCAGAAATCTGCTCCTTTGCCACACACAGCTGCTGTTGGAGGTTAGCACTCAAATTCCTACAAAGCATGAGCAGTGCTAAGTTATTGCTTTATTTATAAAGAAATGTGCCTCTCTTTTGCTATCTATCTATTCTGTCATCTTTCTTTGTCTATACATCTTCTGTGACCAACTAACAGACAGACAGAGACAGACAGAGATAGACAGAGAGAGATAGACAGAGAGACAGACAGAGAGAGAGAGACAGACAGACAGACAGACAGACAGACAGACAGACAGACAGACAGACAGACAGATAGATAGATAGATAGATAGATAGATAGATAGATAGATAGATAGATAGATAGATAGATAGAATTACATAATACAAAAGTGGAAAATTTAATTTTTTATAAAATCTATTCAGGATTTAGGACAATATTAATCTATTTTTTTTATTTTGACTAAATTTTGACTAATTATTTAGCATTTTTTATACTTTGTTTTTTTTAATACTTTGTGCTTTTGTCCACATAAGTTCACAGGATCCTGTTACTGAGGCTGCTGTCATATTATTAAAATGTACTTCATACAGTGGACTATCGAGCATAGGACAAAGCCCACTTGTTGAGCAAAATAGATAGATAGATAGATAGATAGATAGATAGATAGATAGATAGATAGATAGATAGATAGATAGATAGATAGATAGATAGATAGATAGATAGATAGATAGATAGATAGATAGATAGATAGATAGATAGATAGATAGATAGATAGATAGCAGGCCTGTATTAATCTCTGTGAAAATAGAAGGAATATAAGAAAGCAAGGTTTACAGTATGGTCAAATAAAACCCTAATAAAACAACTAAAGCAATCAGTCTGCCTAACTAATAATCTTTTTCAAAATGTAATACTTTAATTCAGTAATAAATGCATTTGCTATACACTGTAAATGTTGTATTGTAGAAATAGTGTATTAAATACCTTAGTTTTAATAATGTGTATTAAACACAGAAAAACAGTTTTACCTGAGATCCTCTCGGTCCTGTTTTATTTCCTCCTTCTCTTGCCCTATCTTGTGCACTTGTTCCTCCAGTCTCTGTTTTTCTCTCTGCAGCTCATTTCTCTCTCTTTGTGCTCTTTTCTCTTGGTCCAGCTCTTTATCCAACTTCAGTGTTACATCTTGCAGCTCCATGCATACAATTCTGTGCTGTTCAGACAACTGACATAGGCACACACAGACATTATGTGTGTATGCACAGAAGTTATGCAATCTGGCAACCAGAGCTACCATTAAAATGCCTTAAAATACTATTATTGATAATTAATATTTAACTGAAGCTGAGCTTTTAGTACCGGTGTCTGTGGTCATTTAGAATCTCATTTAAAATCAGATTAAAAAAAGAAACAATAAAGAATAACAATCTTGAAGCTGAATTACTTACCATGCCAATGTCATACCATCTACACTGTAGTTATTATTATTATTATCATTACTCAAAGTTCTTACACTACTGTAGATTTAATCATCTAGAAGGTTTTTTATTGTGTTAAACAATAGAATATTTTGTCTTTCTCTCTGTCTCCTCACACACACACACACTCCTCTTTTTCCATCTCACCTGCTCATTTTTCATTTTCTCATCACTGAGAGCATTAGACTGTCTCCCTCTTTCCTCTCTCAGAATCTGTAGTTCTCCCTCCATTTCTCTTTCCCTCACTCTGATCAAATGAAGGGAATCCAAATCTGCATTTCGCAAAGCCCTAAAACATACACGAACACAAGCATTCTTTACAGCTTTTAGTGTCTTGCAATCCGCAACTAACTAATTAAGTAGTTAATAAATGCTAATAAATACAGATAGGCTCCACATTTGCTTATCTTTAGTCTGGATTTTGCCACCTAATTTAGTGCTATTGGAAATAAGATGTTTGGGGAAACTACATCAAAGCTGTTAAAGTCAAGAGCAAGATAGTGGTGAAGTCGAATACATAGAAGCCATGTGACAACAGAACGTTGTCTTGCATATAATTACAATAAAAAAATTATATTTTAATTCCATTCCTGGAAATCGTTTTGAAAAGGTATACAATAAGAACAAGTCTGTGATCATGAAAAATTGATCTTCAGAGTTTACATGAAAAGATGGATAATCACAAATGACATAAAAAGGACCATTTTTTATGTGGCTGCTCTTGCCAAGAACCTCTCAAGTGAAAGTGACGAGTGAGATTCAAGAAGTATTATGTTTGGTTCCAAAATTCTAAAGTAGGTGTAAAACTACCCACAATAAATCTTGCAGTGTGAGTAAATGTAAGATACAGTTTAAGTAACATTTAGAGCTTGTGAGGAAACTAAGGAGAAATATACTAATATATTATATCGATAAACTGCTCTACCCGAATAAATCATTTATTTTATTTAGAAATTGCTCTTTTTAATGCTTATTTGTATAGACTTATAGACCTACAGTCACAATGTCTAACCTTAACTCTGTGTTTTCCTCTGAAACAGCATTCAGCTCCTTCTTCAGAGATGCTACATCGGATCTTAAATGCTGTAGCTGCAGTTGACATTCAGTCACCTCCTCCTCCAGCTGGGGGCACAAACCAAAAACCACACACACGCTGATTTAAAAGGTTTGTAAGTAATATTACTGATGACAAGTAATGCTATGCCTACCATTACCTCGAACACACACGAGGACACAAACACAATAAATTATTTATAATTGACATCATTTAACATTATATTATATAATAATAGTATTATTTAACAATGGTACTGTGCAAAAGTTATAGGCAGATGTGAAGAACTATTATTAAGTAAGAATGCTAAATGTATATTTTAATTATTTACTTTTCTATCAATTTACAAAATGCCAAGTGAGCGAACAGAGGAAAAATCTAAATCAAATCAATATTTGGTGTAGCGACACTTTGCCTAGAAACAGCATCTTGCACACTATGTACACTTGCACAACATCTGGGTTTTTGTAGGATCAGTGTCAGGTGTATGATTGACCAGTTATACCCAGCAGGTGCTACTAGTAAGTAGGTTGAAATGCAGTCATTAATTGAAACAGAAACAGCCGAGTGAGGAACAGCCAAACTGTGCTACTAAGGTGAGGCAGTGGAAGACAGTTTCATGTCAAAGGTCATACACCATGGCAAGACTGGTGCTATTTTGAAGAAGCACAAAGAAACAGGTGACGTTGAGGACCGTAGACAGAAAACCTATTGCAGCAAATAAAAGACACATCATGCTTATTTCCCTTCAACATCAGAAGTCCAGCAGTGCCATCATCAAAGAATTGGTGGAAACCTGTTGGACTCCATCTACTGTATGGAGAAGTCTGGCCCAAAAAGCCATGAAAACATAGGAACTGGGAGGCAGGTTTGTAACCTTGCTACATTATTAAGGCCAACAAAAACCGAATATTATGCATATACTTGCTTTTTGGTTGTTAAAAAAAGGCACAGTTTTGTTAATGCATATATATGATTTTATACAGCCAGTCATTATAAACTATCCTCAGTGTGGAGAAAAACAAGGATTCGTGAAAGTGATGGTTTGGCCTCCACAGAGCACTGATCTCAACATCATTAAGTGGTCAGTTCTCCAAGATGTTTGGAACAAACTACCAGATGATTTCCTTTCAAAAACTGTCTGCAAGTGTAACTGGAATTGATGCTGTTTTGTAGGAAAAGGCTGGTTACAACAAATATTGATTTAATTTGGATTTATCTTCTGTTCTCTTAAGCACTATTCGGACGGGATTAGTTCTACGTGGGGACGAGGGGGTAAAGTAATTATTACCAGAGCTTCTCGGTGATTTTAGTCCCGTCCGAATGTGCCATCTTGGTAATCATTACGAACAATGTCAGTAAAGATTACGGCGACTTTTACCTTCTGTAATACTAATACCGCCCAAAAATACCCGCTGTAAATATGTACGGTAAAATTCCGTCATTTCCTGTTTAAAAGTAGTTTTTGGCGCATCTTTCAAGCATGGAGGCGCATGTGATAACAGGAAGCAACGTAATACGCACATGACGGCAAGGAGGTTACTGTGGTGCATAAAGCGAGTTACCCCTCCCACTTCTGCTAGTTTTACTGAGATGTCTTGTCCCATGCGAATTGGCCAATTAATAGTACAGACGTCCTGAGGTAAAATTGCTAATAATATATAATATAATAATAATATATCTAATAATATAGTAATAATCCCGTCCGAATAGTACTTTACTTTCCATTTTGTTACTTGATAAAAATATACTATTGACATTTCTATTTTTGAAAGGATCCTTAGCATTGTTTTAACCCCTTTAAGCATTGCCCCCCTTTTGCAGCTTTTTCGCCTACATGACCTACCCAACAAAAAGTGGTACAGCTCCCACATACTTTGACACACAGGGGTGAGCCTGGGCTCATTTGAAAGAAGAGATTCAGATTGATTCTAGGCCTTACTGGCACAAAGTTACAGGGGTTTGAATGCAGGTTTTCATTTCCGCCTGGGTTGTTTACCTGATAAACTGATTAATCTTATTTTTCTGGAACATGTTAGGGACCAAATAACAACTGAGAGTCATAGCCACATGTCTTGGCTTTCACCAAAAAAAAATAATTTTATTGGCTTCAATAAAAATATTTTTCTACGGCCATGGTCGTCTGGTGCAGCGTTTTTGTGTACTTGTTTACTATATAACTTTGAAATAAAAGGCTGCAGGCTCAGTCTGACAAGCCATAAATAAGCCTAGACTCTCTCTCTATCACTCTGGTGTGAAAAAAGGCCTGTAACTTGACACCCTGAGCTGTGAGAGGGACAAAAGGTTTAAGGATTACGCAAGAATTCTTCTGCGCATCCAGTTCACGCAGACACAGGCAAAGAACATACGGCATGCCGCATACCGTTGGAATCGTCTGCTTATTGGCTAAACAGCTGTATAGGTCCCAGCCCATTTCATTGCTATTGGAAGGAGTAATTGTCAGTCAAAAGCGGGTTCCCAAAAATGAGGTCATGCCACCATTGGCTTCTCAGCCGTCTATCTCTGCCATACAAGCACCGATTGGCTCAAATGAGGGCTTATTTGATTCGTTAGGACCTGGGCTATAAATATGACGTAGACTTTGAATTTTTGAAAATCCCAATTAGGAGTTAGAGTGGCAAAAGGAGATGATGGCGCACTTCTGTTTCCAGTTTTCAGAACACTAATGGAATATTTGCGGCGCGACCAGAGCGTTTTGGATTCAAAGGCTTACAGATTTCAATTCCTTGGAACTGTGTGGATTTTTGTGGATTATTTGTGTTGGAATAAATTACCCCAGTGAAGAAAGAGTCTAAAGGTACCCCAGTCTAAAGGTAAGGGAAAAACCGGTATAGCGCCACCTAGGTCAGTTTTGTCCAAACTTTTTTTCTAATTGTATGAAGGCTGTGAATCATATTGTGCTTTGTGTGTGGGCTTAAGAAATTATTGAGAGTATAAACTTTACTAGGTAAATAGGTTTTTTCGTGTTTTTGGAGGATTTGATGCTTTAAAGTTGAATTGAAGCTTGTTTCTGGGTCATCCCCTAGTGGTCACTTTGACTTCCGTGCCGTGCACGGCACGGCGACCCGTAAAAGGTTTTAAACATGCCTAAATTTTGCACAGTACTGTGTATATAAAATATAATAAAATATAATAATAATAATAATAATAATAATAATAATACATGGTTTTTACATTGTGACTGTAAATACACATTGTCTACAGTATACAAAAGCATTGATTTTTTTCTAAAATGAACTAAATGAGACCATGAAATGTGAATAAAAGTTATAAACACCTGAAGATTTCGAGCACTGAGCTCTCTTTTGTCCTGTGTCAGCGACTCGTTCAAGGTGGCCATTTTCTCCAAAGAATCACAGGTATCTGCATTTTCCCTTTGCAGCAAAGTGTGTGTAGAGGAGAGAGACAACAGAGACTCACGTGCCTAAGAGACAGAGATAGCATGCTTAAACTAAGTACATGTGTACGTTTAAGGAAAAGGCATTGACTTGATTTACAATACTACTCAAAATATTTTTTATGCATATCACATTAAATAAATTCATTAAAGATTCATTAAATAATACAGGCAAAATATATCAGTCATGTTAGAGAATTGTCCATATCAAATTGGTGTATCAATCTCAGGGCCAAAATGAGGCAGAAATGTGGCAAAAGTCGACAAGAACGAGTGAACTAAGCGCATCTAATATCAACATTTCTGAACTGAGAGTCTCAGAGTTGCACATGATTACAGAGTGCTACCCAACATCTTAGGTACTTAATAAGCACCTCTGAACTAAGATTCCACAGCACTGACCTGCTACATAAAGTCTGTCTTTAAAACACAAGCCACATAAATATTCTTATTTATTCTGATTATAATCAAGACCATCAGTACAGCTGGGGCTGGGGTTCAGAAGTGACATTTCAGTGTGGCATGATTCTTACACACACTTTGTTGAAAATGCAACTGTGAAAGTTTTTCTCTGTGAAAAATGTTTTTTTTAAAACGTGTTGGAGTGGGTTGTTCAAACTTTACCTTGGCTAAAGAGTTCCTGGTGTCTGCTAACTCTTTCTCTGCAACTGCCTTTCCTTCTCTCTCTTGCTCCA
This sequence comes from Tachysurus fulvidraco, assembly GCF_022655615.1. NCBI lineage: Eukaryota > Metazoa > Chordata > Actinopteri > Siluriformes > Bagridae > Tachysurus > Tachysurus fulvidraco. The sequence continues at coordinate 26,799,775 of NC_062523.1, read as the reverse complement.
GGGCCACCTTCAGGGTATGTAGCTCTATACGAGTGCGGCTCTGCTGCTCACACAAGTGGGCATTTTCCACAAGCTCTGTCTCCATTCTGAAACACAAACAGTATCACTGATAACTTGAAACATCTATTCATCTGTATACACATTTCTATACAGACACATGTCTATCTATCTAGGTCTCTCTCTGTTTATCCTCCTGCATGATCTGCTATACAGCCATGAAGAGCATGGAGCGGTCAATGGGAGAAAAGCAAACCATTCTGGGTTGAGAAAAGAGCAACAGCACAATCAATGTGCAGAGCTAAAAAAACAAATTTGAATGTGCTGTAAAAGAAAGAAACCACTGGTATACTGAAGCAACCAGATATCAAACAGTTTGGCCAAAGAAATCAACAGCAGTTGATGACAGTTGATTTTGTGACAACTGTCTGTAACATCACCAACAACCTCCACAAGGCAGGGGTAAAGGTATGACAATCCATCATTCACAGAAGATCACAATTAAGGACAGAAATACAGCACAAGATATAACACCACTTAATAGCAGTGATTTGGGAATTCTCAAAGAAGTACAGAGATGAGCCCCAAATGCAAAGTGTGGAGAAAGAAATGATCTGTTAATGATCCCATACATACAAAATCATCTGTGACACGAGATGGAGATAGTGTCATGGTTCATGTTCCTATAAAATTGACCAGTAAATTTAGATTTTATATATTACATTTTATATATATATATATATATATATATATATATATATATATATATATATATATATATATATATATATATTTGCAAATGTAACAAAATTATCAACCTGTCCTGAAATTCTAGCAGTTCTGGCTTGCTGAGACAAAATGTGCCAAAGGAGAACTTTTACCGTCTCTGTCGCTCTCTTTCTATTCCATTCCTCTCCTCATCCTCCCTCTCTCTCTGCTGTATCAAACGTACATTTTCTTTCTTCAATTCTTCACTTCTGCGTTCAGATTCGTCCAGCTGTCTTTTTAAGCTCAATGCTCTTTCTTTCTCACTGCAAAAAAAGGCAGACACATGCAGAGGTTCGACCGAGGTGCAAGTACACACCAGTTACTGAAGGACTGTGAATTAGAAGCTACACTTATATAAAGAAACTTGGATAAGGTGTAGCATTAACATTAACAAGATTTTAAAAAATAGTTGCCACACTACAGAATTATTACAGTAATATTACAGTATTTTAAGTTTAAGAAAGTATAGTATTTAATAAATGATTTTATGTTGCCCACCTGTTCAGTAGACTCTGTGTCTGCTTTAACTCTAGCGCCTCCAAACTGTCTTGTTTCTGTAGATCTGCCTGCTCATTTTTAAGCTCTGTCACTTGCTGCTGCAGTGATTCTGTCTCCATCCGCAGCCTGCGACTTTTTCCTTCAGCTTCCTGAAAAAAAACAAAAAACAAAGATACTCCACAGTAACAAATTAAAAAATATATTAACACTCAAGCAATGCATAGATATGTGTATTATATAACCAAATAGCAAAAAGACCTACACAAATCTTAAAAAAAACTACCATCCAGATGGTTTTTCAAGTGATTTTGCAGTAATGTGAAGCAAACAGATAAAACAGATCAACTTTACATGATTAAAAAAAATAAATAATCAGAAATTGGTTGTCTAATATTTACATTGCTGATTTTTTCACTATAGATACTGCTATATTATACACTTTTCTGAAGAGGAGAAAGCAGGAAAGCACCAGAAAAGGTAAAGAAAATTGTCAGTGCAGGCAAAATTGTCACTGCATTCTTTTTTATATTGTTTGATCAACTTAAAGGTGGGGTGCACGGTGTTTGAAAAATGATTCTGGGCAACTAACAAAACAAACGTGTAGTCAGTGTGCAGAAAGGGGGGTGTCTTGTCAATATGCGGTGGAGAGAGTGTTCAGTGCGCATGTCTGACATTAGCCTTTGCTGTTACCTTTGTCTCGGGTTCTAGCTGTTGAACGTTGTCTTCCACGTGAAACAGAGCTAAACCTTTCACGGTACAACACACAGTACTACAAAAACACATTTGTAAAACCATAGTATTACTCATTGAGTTCATTTATTGATAAAAAATATCCCCTCGGCCAGCTGCCCCAGCAGGTTCCGCCATAACAGCTGCCTAGGTTGCGTTTGTATGTGTGGGGCGGAGCTATCAAAACAGGGGTGACCCCCGTCTGGATTATGGGCGTGTTTGTTTAGATGATTTCAAATGTACACATTGGCTTTCAAACATCATGCACCCCACCTTTAACAGAAACCTCAGCACAGCATTCCTCTTTACGTTATATCAGTAAATGAGATCCACCTTTAAAAGTAATTGCGTTTCATTGTGCAATTCTGTATACGAAAGAAAAGCAAATAAAGCTGTAAAAGCTATGTAGAGAGAGTGGGATCATCTTCTATTACTGCAGTTTAGGCTGTTAGCTGCTACTGACTGCCAGCAATTTTACATTTACACGTGTTATTTACATAGAGTTCACATCCGCTTCACTAAGGTCACACATGAGCATGTACATAAATTCTGTCTTTCTATTATGAATTTGTATTTAAAGTTATTAAATCTTACAATTCATTTTAAAAAGATACGTGTTAATAAATACAAGCTCAGAAAGCGAAATGTGATTTTTTAATTTATTTTAAATTTAAACTCATATTCAAATGCTTTTGTCAGCTTACAAGCTCAATACCTTCATTGTTCTTATATCTATCTAATCCTTTTTTTTAAAAGAAATAAATACCAACTGCATGAAAGTGAATACCTAGTGTATGTGAAAAGGATTTTTTGTGTTCTGTATTTACTAAACATTAAGTTACACCAAATACAACAAAAAATTACTGCATGAAGGGCTGAATTACCAATTCTGGGGTAGAAAAAACATATCGAAAAGAAATATCATACATCTTTAATTTGGTGCATTAATTTGACCTATTAAACACTGGTGCATTAATTTGACCTATTAAACAATGTGGCATTTATGTATATAATACAAGCGATGAGTCAGTTCTGAGTACTAACCTGCAGTTCTTTGTTTCCCCACAGGAAGGCGCTCTCAATCTCAGAGATAACCCACAGGACCGAATGGAGATCATCACTGACCACATCAAAGTCAGGAAAAAGTTTTTTGTGTCCATCTGACCTCTGAGAACCCAGAAACCTGTACTGTACATGGCAAAAACGTCATGTTCAATTACTAATGATTAATGTTCAGGTTCTAACAAATGTTAATGCATTAAAATGTGTTTATTTCATAAGATGAGTAAGTTGCATTTCAATATCATTATATTTTTAATTGCATGCCAAGCATTTTAGTTAGTGAGCAACAGAAATCATTTTTATTAAAACGGTGGAATAAAAAAGATTACTAAATCCTCTATAATGTGATGTCATTAACACATCACACACAATGCTGCTACTAACTGCTGCTACCATGTGTACATATGTTTACATGCATCCCTTGCATTGCACAATGGTCCACACAGACTGTATACAGCTCACCGCTATGTTATGTATCTGTTCTGTAGTGTATTGTATTGTCTGTCTTTTTTCTTGCACTGTTTGCATGAGGCTGCACACTATACACTTTAAGTTTCAAGGACAATTTGCCTTCAGTTATAACAAGCAAAATTAAAAGCTTGCTTTATGTTACTATTTTATGGCACATTTTTGAGAAGGTGGAAAACATACATTTTTTAATGTATGTATGTATGTATGTATGTATGTATATATATATGTATGTATTGCACTTCTCCAATATTAATCAGTGAGCAGTTGTCAGTATGTGGGTTGTTCTGCAAACCAGCGTATACTACTAAGTTACTAAAATACTGTAGTCATTCCTACTGGTTTCTTCACTTTTTTCTTGTTCATCAAATTTGCAGTTCTTTACTGTTGTTTAAGTTCAATGCCTTCAAATATATATATATATATATATATATATATATATATATATATATATATATATATATATACATACATACATACACACACACACACACACACACACACTTATTTATTTATTAAGGCACATTAATGAGCGAATGCATGATTAATTATAATCTATGAGAATAATTAAATAATTAAATCATGATGCTTACTCACCAGTTTTCTGAGAGCCTGTGTAACTGATTCTAGTTGTCTTTCCATTTCTCTGCATTTCTCCTGTTGCAGCTCTCGTTCTTTTTCCTCTTTTTTTATGCTGTTCTTCATTACCTCCTCCTGCCTCTGTCTCTCTAGTTCCTGAGACTTTATAATAACAGTCAACTCGTCAATCCTGGAAACAGTGAAGAACAGTTCAAGTGCTAATGCACTGGGGTCAGCGTTCATTCAATGTTGTTGTTCTATTAACAAGCAAACAACAAAACTGAAGAGCTTCTGATGTGCCACAAGAGACCCTGATGCTTCTGTTAGTAAGACATACTAAAAGCAACCAATTCAGGAAATGACAATGACATTTATAAGTATATAAATTATACTTATAATATATTTAGAATTATGACCTGCTTTTGAGCTTCTCTGTGTTCACATCATGATCTAATTCAGCCAGAGTCATCGGTCCAGAAGTGTAGAGAGGAGGAGGAGGAGGAGGAGGAGGAGGAGGAGAATGAATAGAAAGAGCAGGAATGACATTCAAAGAAAGAAAAGTAGATGACATGCGAGTGAATTCTGCTCTCAATTCCCATAAGTCTCTGGAATACAAAAAAATAAATAAATGAATCAAAAACATTGAGACATTAGGCATTTTGATAAACATTTAGATTGTAAGAAATCTGTTTATTTATTCAAATTCAGCTAAATTAATATGATACACCAAAATGATAAAGCAGCAAACAAGAAACTGAGATTACTTACAGTATAGACTTGTCTAATATTAGCCAAGTCAAACATACACTGAGACAATTTGTCCATTAACCCTGAAAGAAAACTGAATCTTTTGGGCATGTTTACATTGATGCTAAAATGAGTTTGCACTTCTACACTTTTAGATAACTAAGACATTAAGCTAAAAAATAAAATAAGATATTTAACATAAACAGTCGATAGACAGCAATGTGTTGTGTTACAGCAACGTTCTACAAAAAGGAGACTACAGTCACCAATTCACCTGACTCATGTTTCCAACATTCAGTGGATGTTCAGTCAAATCAAAAATTAGCAAATGCACATTTACAACATAATTCAAATTATAATCCAATTATAAGATTATAATGATCTGATAATAAGAATAATTATTTTAATAATAAGAACAATAATTTCTATGATTTATTAACTAACATCCAGGTTGCAAACACACCATTATGATGTATTTACAACTCAAACATTACATGTTCTAACTTAATGCGTTTCCATAATCATTTTCATAGTGATAATCATTTAGCTAAATGTTTTAGTGTCCTTGGTTTCAGTGTTTAAGACTGTGACAGAATGCATTCCTAGACATTCACTAAAACACACTCCACATATCTACACAGAGTAAAAATAATTGCGCTTACTTGTCTGTTGCAATTTTGACCGCGTGACACTGGCGTCTGAGACCTACGACTGTGCTCCAGAGCGACATTAATCTTGAGCGCTCTGCTTCTAAATACCTGGAGAGAACCTGCAATACAAATACACACATCCCTCAGACATACAGCTGTTGCTTAATTAAATTAATTGAAGTGAAATAAATGATTTAGCTAAATGAAACTCCCTACATTTTATATATGAATAGCTACCTCATATACCATTTGAATTAATGGTTAGGCTACTTCAATAAAATCCATGGTAATATTTAAAGGTGGGGTGCACGATGTTTGAGAAATGCTTCAGAAAGCTGAGTCGGGCCGACTAACAAAACAAACGTGTAGCCAATGAGGAGAAAGGGGTTTGTCTTGTCAGTATGCAGCAGCGAGAGTGTTCAGTGCACATGTCTGACATTAGCAGAAAGCGACTGAAACATTGACATGCGGATACCTGCCGTTACCTCTGCCTCAAGTTCCAGGGGTTGAACGTCGTCTTCCGTGTGAAACGGAGCTAAACCTTTCACGGTACAACACACAGTACTACAAAAACGCATTTGTATTACCATAGTATTACTCATTGAGTTCATTTACTGATAAAAATATCCCCTCGGCCAGCTGCCCCAGCATGTTCCGCCATAATAGTTGCCTGGGTATGTATGTGTGGGGCGGAGCTATCAAAACAGGGGTGACACCCATTTGCGTTAGGGGCGTGTTTCAACACGCTTTCAAACAATGTGCACCCCACCTTTAAAAGCTGCTTACAAACACTGTTAATTATTAACTGATACTCAATTAAGAAATGCAAATTTAGATTTTTAAATACAATTGTATGCATCTTTAATGAATTAAATACAAATACAGACAACTAGGGCTGTAGAGATCTGATGCTAACACCTGCTGATGCCTATTATGCATCCGACACTCAGCATTCTGACAGTAACATCCCACTACAGAGCAGACTTATAAGTATTCACCGCTTTAACTTTTATACATGTGGACCTTAAATGGACATAACTGCGATTCCAAATAGCTAGTAAAGAATTAGCCTTGGCCGTTTAAACTGGACAGTGTGTTGTTTAAAATAATGGTTTTGAATTAATATTCAAAGTTTGTGATTTTTCATAACCAAACCATGGCTTGTAGTTATCTATTACTCTATTACTCTATTAATCTATTACTTGTAGTTATCTATTGCTCTTACTTGTCTGTTGCAATAAATACCTTTATATTCAGAAATAACTTGCAAACTATATTTCCACTGATTGTAACCTAGAATCCAATTAAAGTGATTTAATTAATACCGACTTCTTTCTCTTTGCTCCAATCCATTTCTTTTTGCCCGGCTTCCTCCACTGCTTTGGACCAATCAGCAGTCAGTTTCTTCAAGTCATCCTGCTGTGCTTGGTTTGCTTCTACTTCTTGGCTGAGCTGACTACGCAACAATGTGTTGACTTCTACCAGTGTTACACTCCTGCACAGGGAGACATTTTAGGAAGAAGGTAAATTATTTTGTAAGAAATTAACTTAGAGTTTACTAAAAACATCCCAAAATATACTGTTCATTATTCATTCACTTGTTCTTTCAACAATGTACTATTTAATTTCCTGACCTTTGCTGTTCCTCCTCCAGCCTGATGAGAGTCATCTCCAGATTATTGCTGCGCTCATCTTGCAAAATCCTCTAGAAAAGTACACTGAGAGTAAGGATTTAAACACCCTTTTATTTCGAATACACTGGAAAGTGCATGTTGGATGCATCTACCTCTCGGACTCTCATTTCTCTCTCCTCTGCCATCAAGTGATGCTGCAGCTGTTCACAGCGAGTCCTGTACTCCTTCACCTAACTCACACACACACACACACACACACACACACACACACATACACACATACACACATACACACACTTACTTACTTACTTACTTACAGAATTAAACAAAAGAACATTTATTCTTTGAAATATTTACTACCGTCTGATAAAAATAAGAATTTCTTATTGTGAAAGTGTAGGTGCTCAGACCTTTTGCTGCAGTTTCTGGATGAGCAGAGCCTGTCTTGATTCTCGCTCTTTTCCCTCTCTCAGTTTCTTTCTCCATTCTCTCTGCTCACTTTCCCAGCAAAGAGATATGGAAGAGTCCAGTGTCTGCGACAACTGGATACAACACACATAAACACACACACACACACACACACACACAAATCTTGCAGTTGAAGGTCTGAATGGGTGTGTGACTTAACAAGTGAATGAATGAATGAATAAATATCTCTTTTCTGACCCGTTCAGTCAGCACATTTGATCGAGATCGAAGCTCCTCTGTCTCTGCTCGGCTCTCAGCCAGCTCTTCCTCCAGCTTGGATAACTCTGCCTTTAACTCTGCACGTTCTGACTCCCAGCCGATCAGTGACTCCATGATCAACCTTGTGGATTAATAAAAATAATAGTATATAATACAAGTTATTATGCCATACAAATGCAAAAATGGTACAGTTAAAGTAGTGGGTGTGAATCCTGACAGCGGCTTTTTTCTTCTAATGTAGTAAAATTCTAGTTTGATTAGTGCGATTAGAATTATGCACTTGATTTGTAGAGTGCATGATGTATTTGTGATCAAATATTAGTTCTACACTGAAGGTTACTTCTTTAACCTTCTTTAAATAATCTTTAGATATTTTAATATCTTTAAATGCCATTTCACAGCCAAAATACACGTAAACAAAGTGGTTGTGGTTGTCTATGCCCACTTCTTGTGGAACGGCTTGAATGATTTTCCCTCTTTTCTCAGCTTCACAATGTTGCTTTCCCCCACAGAGAGCTCTCTGTTCTCCATGTTGGTTTATACTTTTTAACAACTGATGGTCTTTACAGATGAAACACAGGGCTCAGAGAAAAAGTTAAACATTCAGAGGTATTACAAATCTTAAATTAATATGTTAAATTAAACCTCTTTCAAGCACAGATTTTGATCTAATCTTTTTGTAACACTTAATCCACTTAAATGCCTGCCTTATTCGGCATGACTAAATCTCTGAGTTCAGACTTTGCAAGTTACCAACAAACACAGATAGATGAGAATATGGTGGAATTTTCTATTACAGCACATCCACAGCACTTTGTCTACAACTGCAACAGCACATCATGCATTAATAATTACATTTACATCACATCACTGTTGAATTCTTAATTGTGGTCAGAAGCTGAATAATATTCATTAGCTTTGTTTATGTAACATTTAGGGAAAAGGAGACTCCAGTTTTTAACTCTCAGCAGGTTTTCCACCCAGAGAAAAGTCTTCACATCCATTCCACAATAATACATGGATCCATAAAGGTCAGGAATAAACTTGAGTAATGAATAAATACTCATTCAGCTATGACTATTCAGAGTCAGAGAAGTTTACTGAACTTCATGCAGCAGCTTCATTCACTGTAACGAATCAAATCAGCTGAAAATAAGTTCACAATGTGTTTAATACTGATGATTAACTTAAAATCTAAACACAAGGGTTCGATTTAAAACTGCATTCATAGCAAATCACAAGGGCTGATGAACAGATTAATCTCAGCTAAGCTCATGGAGGCTGTGTTAAGATCCTTATGTGTGATTCTACATGTTTACATGTTGTTGTTGTTGTCAGTCAGACAACATGAATCTGTCCTGACACAATCACAACATTCACTTTACATTCACTTGTTTTTCAGGTCTTCAGCTTACCTTTAAAATCCCAGCAGACGTCACAGAGATTAAACCCCAAACTTTGCCTTAACATCCGTGATACTGATGCTCTATTAGTTACTCAAGCACTTCTTTTGTGACTAATATTTTGAAAAGGCAGCGCGTTTGTTATTAGTGAATGTGCCACAGCGCCGCCTCAGGACGGAGGAAGACGAGCTCATAGCTCAGCTCTGAATCCCTGTAGTTACTGTACATCCCACTCCAAATACACAACAACACAAACTGCACAATAAATCTTTATTCGGTATAAATTAACCTTGTATGAGGTCAAATACCAGCTCTTGCCACTACTGAGATTGGAATATCTTAAAATTTAACCCTCAGTTCCGTACATAAGACAAATATAGGTTTCTCTGGATAAAGGTGTCTGCAGATGACATTTCATTTATGTGTAATAGTGCAGTGTATACGCCGCATTTACAGCATTCGGTATCCATATACAGAGCCATTCACATTTATCTCATTTGTATAACTGACTAAGCTTTGCCCAGGGGCCCTGCAGTGGCAGCTTGTTGGTCCTGGGATTTAAACTCTGATCAGTAGCCCAACACCTCCCCAGAAGTGGCTACCAGAAGTACATTCATTGCACAATTGGGTCTTCCAGTTCTGCAGTGGTCATTATAAAGCTTTGAACTGAATAGCATTGAAAATATGTGTAAAAAACAATAATAATAAAAGAAGAAGAAATATAATTAATAACGCATGTTCAAGCAAGGTACTTGAAAGAGCAAGCAGGCGAGAGTAGTTCAACTAGTTCCACAAAACTAGTTCTGTGAGAAGTTTGTGAAAGTCTTTTCTGAGACCAAGTCTATTCTTAACCAACTACAACGCACTGCTACCAAACACTCAAAGTGTATCTAAAGTACTAAACTAAATGTAAACTAAGTGTATCTAAACTACTCAATTATTGTAAATGACCTAAATGGGGAAAAATGAAATGTCCTAATTGAATTAAACCATCAGATGTCGTAGCTCAGTGGTTAGGGTGTTGGACTACTGATTGGAAGGTCATGAGCAAGACCCATGTAATGTAATTCACTCTGGATAAGGGTGTCTGCCAAATGCTGTAAATGTAAACCAAAGATAATTTGTAAAATAGAGTTTGGAAAGCTTTATCTTATGTATATGTAAACTTTCACTGTGTACTGCAACAGCTATATGTGGTTGAAATGACAATAAAAGCTTCTTGACTTGACGTTTGGTTAACTGCAATGAACTAAGAATAATGTGTGTTTGTGTTGCAAGCATGATGCAATACTGCTAAATGACATATGGGATGAGACTGATGTGTCAAGGACCTTAAGTACAGAACAAGCTAAGCTAGTGTAAGCTGATTATTAGTGTGTGTGTCAAGCTTTGGATATGAGTGAAATGGAACATAGCATTGAGACCACACACTGGTTGACTGGTTCTTTGAAGCTTTATAAACAAAGTCTTTGGGATTTTTTTTTTTTTTTTTTTTGCATTTTGCATTTTATCAATGATCAGTGTGCAGAGAAAAGCAACATTTAATGGGAAATGATTTTCAACATAATGCTGATGAATTGAGAAAGTAACTGAAAAAAGAGGATTTTTTTCAGGATGCTGCTCCTTTGCTCTTGTTTTCTGTTCCTCACCTATCTGTCACTTTACCTGTCATTTAACTTCCTGAGAAGTTTGTTCACATTAGACTGTGAGAAGCACGACGTGACAGCAAGAATCCGGAGAAAGAGATGGAGGAGAGGACGGATGAAACTGTCGAGCAGGATGACATTTCAGCGAAAGCGCACACACTGATTCACACACACACACACACACACACACACACACACACACACACACACACACACACACACACACACATACACACACACACAACAAACACACTGCATGCAAACATATAGAAAAAGTGTTAAAATAATTATATGTATGAATAAATATAAAAAGTTAGATATAAAGTTAGATATGTATATGGCATTAATAATAAATCAGAAATGATGTAGTGAATCAATAGACCTTTTAAAATAATGTTTTCAATTTTTTTTATTGATATGTAAATGAATAAACTGATATGCGGTACCAATATATACAACTGTTAATCTGATGAATTTGACTGGATTTGAGTGTTTCACTTGACTGTGTTTGCCACATAACATTCCAGTTCTAGCATCTGTGGACATGGCAAACAATATATTTTTCATCAATATAACATCTAACTTCAAATAGGAAATTGTCATCAGATGAGAGGCAAGGAAGCTACCTAGCCAGTTAGTTTATAAGATGGCTTTTCTGAGATCTATTTCTAATGGTGGAGCAAAATACACAAGCTATTTGGCCACATTGTGTCCTTAATGTTGTGCAAAAGTGATATTGCACTCAGAATTGTTCTGTGCTTTAATATATTCTGTACAACCACACTCAATTTTGACATAAAAAGCATGCATTATGTAGCAAAATGTTGAAAAATGAACATTGTCAATTTGATTTTTATTTGAAAATGTCATAAATAATAAAGCTAATCACAGCTTGATGGAGTGAGATCTCCAAACATTTTCTACACTAAATAACTGACAGCTTGTTAATCAGCTTTTAAAAAAATTATTTTATTAAATATACAGTTAATTTCAGTATCCTGATTGCTGGGTAACATACATACAGTCACATCCTAATCAATTTTGTGGAAAAGGCTATTCATACGTCTAGCTGATATAAAGGTGACAGACTGTATATCGACATTTTGCAACATTCTCACATTTTCACAAAAACTGTTGAAGCAGTGTGTAGTAATATGGTTGAATGTATTACATAAAAAATATACAATCTGATAATAAGATTTTGGAATCATGATTGTATGATTAAGAGTTTAGAAATTGTGTCTTAGCTATAGTATGTAGCTAACTGCATTAAGTTTATGTATCACGTTCCCTTCACAGAGACATTTTTTCTTTAAAAATACAACTAAAGATTCCGTCTTCACACAAATTATTGAAAATATACAATTGTATGTAAATGTTTTGGTATTCCTGATCAAAATAAATATTTTTTCTGTAACTGTAATATGTGAAAAGAAGTAAACAGAACTGCTGCAGCAATTCAACATAGGAATGAAATAGGATTGAAATATTCCTGCCAACGTTAATTCATGAGTACTTTATATTTTATAAAATTTAGTGGCATGTGCAGATGTTTGGACACCTGTCCAATTGTAAAGACAGACTGGAATTCAATTATTTGTCTCCTATTTGAGGTTAAATCATTAGGACTCTGTAGGTCGATCAGGTCAGTAGGAGCTCTTGTACATACTCAAATAACTATTAGCTCCTTTAAACAGCTGAGTAAGTAACATAAAATGAGGCTATAAAAATGCTACAAATGCTATATATTTTTTTTTTTTTGTGCTTCCAATGTGTGAAACACCCAAGTTTAGGGTAAATGTGAAGGTCAAACTCCTAGACAGACCTGCTCGCATGGTATGCTGGCAAGAAAGGCGACACAAAATCCTCAACAAGAAGGTTTAGCTGACACATAAGCATTGTTCAAACATAGAGCAATGCTTACGCAAACATGATCTGCATGGAAGAGTCATCAGACCTGCTACCACATCACAAATGTGTCATAGTCAAGGATCTAAAGAGAAAAATAGATTGGCTAGAACAGCACAATGAGCTGAAACCTCCACCATTAAATACTGCAATAAATCTAAGCCGAAGCTTTCAGAAAAGATGCAAATGGTGTTTGCAAGCTGCCTGACTTAGCAGGGTGTCCAAACTTTTAGACACGCCACAGCTATCTTTTTTAATTTTTCAAGTTCATCAAATCTCAAGTAGAATTTCTTATTTATACAAAATATTTTGCTGCAGAAGCAAATGTGATAATTATGCAATAAAAGTAACACACTTTGCTTTGTATTCTAAGTTGTAATATGTACTACAGTGCAAAATAAAAAGTGCCTTGCAGCCTTTAGTAAATACAGTACTAGTGAAGTGACTGAGCTTCTAATTGAATAAATTAAGTTAGTTTTATTCCAGAGCTTCTGTTCAGACAAGGCCACCTATAGGATTGAAAGAAAAAATTATATTAATAATGATTTTTAAATAATTTTAACGATAAGTATATGATGAAAGATTTTTACGCACCACAGTTGTACAGCAGATTTATTTTGTGAATATCTAGTTGACTCGGTCCATCACGCTGGCCAATAGGAATGTTCGGATCTGGTTTAGGGATGATAGTTGGTGATCCGTCTTCTGAGAAAGCATATCTGTAAAAGAAAGAAAGAAAGAAAGAAAGAAAGAACGAAAGAAAGAAAGAACATTAAAAATACAATATAACAATATCATAATAAACCATAATAAAAATGTGACAATAGTCACAAATAATATTGTTATGAATATTGCCATTGGCACACCGCTTACCTCCCATAGTGCATTACAGAGTCATAATCATATACGGTGTTTAAATTGTTTGTCTCATACTTTTTAAAGTTGTGCTTTTGTCCTGCAGAGAAAAAGAAAATAAGAAATAACTTATTATTAAAAAATATTTGAGAGTGATTGGTGTAATAGAAGTCAGTAGGAGTAGGAAACAAACCTTCAATGATATTTTCCCACAGGATGGTAACGTAGCGGTCACGATCAGAGCGTGACTGCTCGTGAACAAAGCCGAGCACATGCATGAGCTCATGAGATGCTATGCCTGACCACATGCATGCCGGGGTCTGCAGTGAGAGTGGCTGTGGTCCTCCTACCCTGCCTAAGAATGACCAGCACCTGCAGCATCAATAATAGACAATACATATAAAGTGGACCTTTATTTATTTATTTTATATACATTTTTTAATATTTTTTTTATTAAGATGCTTGTGTATTTCAATTTCTCCAATTACCCTTTACACTAGTATTTTATGTCATCCTTATTAAAAGTGCATTGGATAACATAACCAAGGATTGTATGGATATTAGGAGAGTCTGGAAGTTGATTGAATTGTTAGACATGTGTTGTTGGTTGATGGTTGTATCAAAGCTCACCCAATTCTAGGTTGGATATCAACAAAGTCAGCTTGATGCGTACGTGGTACAAATTTCACACATGTTGATGATGTGATGTCCAGTATTCCCATCTCGATTGTGATCCGGTCCATATTGTCTGCAGCAGTAAAATAGACATAAATATAAAATGCATTATTATGGCAACCAGGAGAGCCTTGGTATGGCTTATGGTTGAATAGAGCGCAGTCTAACATGCCATTCCATAATCTCACACAGATCTAATTTGAGATCCTATGCTACAGTGATGATGCCTGTAGCATATGATTTATTCATTTTTTAATTCATTCAATTATTCAGTGAGTACTGGGGGGGGGGGGGTTGTCATATGAAGAAATGATTCATTATAATATAATGGTGATCATTTGACAAGAACAATAAAAGTCTTGTTGATGTCCTTGCAAAAAGTCCTTGCTAACAGTCTAAACACATCCTGCATTTTCACTCTCAGTTACCTGAAGAACAGTTGCTCTACTCTTTTTCCCTACATGTTGCATTAATGCGCATACATCATGCTTATTTCCAACTCTACTTATTGTCTTTTTCACAGATCAAAATGCAGATTTTATTATCTGACTGAAGCTCTACCCCTCCTATCTTAGATCTTTCCCTCTTGCCATCTTGACCAAAAAGCAACATTTAGTTGATCTTCTTAGTATTTATATACATACCACAAAGCAGGGTAGGATGTTAACTGTTTCATTGTATTGTGAATTACACCTACTGAGAAGCATCTGTACGTTTTCCTTCAATTTACCATCCTACACTATGAAGATAATTATTTATTTAACCCACCATAGAGAGGAGAGATAGTGTAAGGAACGTAAACAAATCCATCCACTGATTTTGGCCAGAGGCAGTCTTGGTTTGGACACGAAATGGCACTTCTCATGCCAAAACTCGCAATGTCACCTTCACGAAAGGCAAAGCGCCGAAAAAAAGACTTCCCTGTGGGAAAAAAATGTGTGTGTGTGTAAACTGTTTTTAAATTGAAGGTATCTTTTCAAAGAACACACATGTTCGTGGCTTAAGTTCTCTAGCAAATTTGAAAAATCCTTTTAATTCTATAATTATATTATTGCAGTTAAGTTTTCTAATAATAAGACTAGCAGCTGTCTATCATTCAGTTCTGTTCAAACATTACCATTGTTTGCTACAAGTATCTTGTCCATTGAGTTCATCTCATCCGGATGCAGAAACTCCTCTGAAATAACAAAATGGATAAATTACATCAACATGGAACCAACATGAAAAGATGAATAGATGAATTCACACAGAAACGTTCATATATATATATATATTGCACGTTTGTCACACTTTAATGTTCAAGCAAATATCATCAGGCAAATTTAAATATTAGAAGATTATAAGATAACACAAGTAAACACAACATGTAGTTTTTAAATAAAGGTTTTTATTATTAAGGAAAAAACAAAATCCAAACCCACATGGCCCTTTGTGAAAAAGTGTTTGCCCCCCTGTTAAAACATAACTTTGGTTTATCACACCTGTGTTCAGTTTCTCTAACCACACCCATGCCTGATTACTGCCACATCTGTTCTCAATCACTTAAGAAATCACGTAAATAAGACCTGACTGACAAAGTGAAGTAGACCAAAAGATCTTCAAAAACTACACATCAAGTACTTGAGATTTCTATACAGAAAGTAATTGAGGTCTATCAGTCTGGAAAAGGTTATAAAGCCATTTCTAAAGCTTTGGGACTCCAGTGAACCACAGTGAGAGCCATTATCCACAAATGGTGAAAACATGGAACACTGGTGACCACAATTACCCCAAGAGCGCATCGATGACTCAACCAAGATGTCACAAAAGACCCCAAATTAAGGTTAGGGTCAGTTAAGGTCAGTGTTTGCCAGAAAACATCTTGATGATCCCAAGACTTTTGGGAAAACACTCTGTGGACTGATGAAACAAAATTTATAACAACAGTAAAATATGGTGGTGGTAGTGTGATGGTCTGGGGCTGTTTTGCTGCTTCAGGACCTAGAAGACTTGCTGTGATAAATGTAACCATGAATTCTGCTGTCTACCATAAAATTCTGTAGGAAAATGTGTGGCCATCTGTTTCTGACCTCAAGCTGAAGCGAACTTGTGTTCTGCAGGACAATGATCCAAAACACACCAGCAAGTCCACCTCTGAATGGCTAAAGAAAAATGAAGACTTTGGAGTGGCCTAGTCAAAGTCTTGTCCTGAATCCTATTGAGATGCTGTGGCATGACCTTAAAAAGGTGGTTCATGCTCAAAAACCTTCCAATGTGGCCGAATTACAACAATACTGCAAAGATGAGTGGAGACAATTTCCTCCACAGCGCTGTAACAGACTCATTGCAAGTTATCACAAACGCTTGATTTGTAGTTCTTGCTGCTAAGGTTGGCCCAACCAGTTATTAGGTTTAGGGGGCAAGCACATTTTCACACAGGGCCATAATAATAATAAAATAAAAACCTTCATTTACAAATTGCATGCCAACACTTTTCACACCACTGTATATGCTAAATCATACACAAATACGTAGTTTATTATGCTCTATACAAGATTACATAATAAACCATACAGTATAATGTATAAACAAAAAGTAGACACAGACCAGAAACCACAATCAAAAAACCGAGAACACGCACTCTGGTTCTAATCTGACTGAAGAATCGATCAAGAATCTATACTCATGCCACATATAACCTTTGGATATTTATACTACAGAGAAAAGAATGTACGTTTCTTTGTTGATTGTGGCCACATTAAGGATGTAAAGCCTAAACTAAGTCGAACAAAGTTATGAAGCTAAAAGTGATGGGTACATTCTCACAAACTGGGTACATACAGACACTGACAAAAACCAAAGATCAACATCTCAACATGAGAAGGAGTGAAGTGAAGGATGTGAGTGAAGGAAACAAACACAAACACACAACAATTAAAAACCAGAGAAACATTTCCAGTAACAGATTTTACCTGAATACCCTCGTTTTGCCCTCGTTTTTGCTCCATGGACTGCAGAGGAATTCTGGTAAGAAAAGGTAAGAAATTATTATTCTTTATATCAAAATATGCAAATTAGATACAACTCATTTTAGAATAAATGCAGCTAAATTGTTTAAAATATGTCTCAACTATATCTGAACTATTGATTTTTAGATCTCTTAAGTTTACTACATACACAGTACTATTCACTCAAAAATAACCACAACATTTCTATTAACGTTCATTAATGTTCATTTAACAATTTAGCATTCATACCTGCAGAGGAAGGCTCCAGCATTGCACCAGCATCACAAAAAAAATGGCTAAATGCATCATTTTGGGGTTTAGACAGCTTATGCAAGAAACCAAACTGAGTTTCATTTTAAAGTTTGTGTTTTTATACACGCACACACACACAGACACACAGCTCCTCCCATATTAAAGACGCAAATACTGTAGCTAAACATCATTATTTAATATTAGGACAAATCCTTAACTTCAGGGAACAGTTTACACAATTACTATGTGCACTACAGCACTAGGTGTACAATTACAACGTGCACTGCTTTAACTTGAGAGATTGTGTCCTACATCAGCAGTTTTATGAGAAGCAGATTAAATTCACTGAGGCCAAATCACCAACTCAGCAAGCTCTGATTGAGCACAATGCACTCGTAGTGTTAGTCACCACTTTTAGTGCACTTCATCTTATGCTTACAATGCTCAACCCTATGAATAACACACTCCAACATACATTTAACACACATTTTATAACTTTTCATTTTACCATTGGAGCAAAAAAACATATATTAACCATGATACATTGTGTAATGGAATTACAATGGATATAAAATAAAGTGAAAAACAATTAGAAACCATTTTGTGAGGGGAAAAAAGGAAGGATTCATATTCACAGTATCAGCATTGCACATCTTTACTTGGCAATATTGTCTCACTCTTTCTAACAAAAATTCTAGATCCATCAAATTGTAAGGCCATTTCCTTGCACAGTCCACTTCAGGTAACTCCACAGATTTTTAAGAAAATTGTTCTTGTATTGTTAAACCTTTCCTTTGCTGATTTGGATGTATGCTTTGTCATGTAGCATTAAAATGGTTTGGTATTTGTAGCTACTTATGATTCCCTCCACCTTCATAAAGGCCCCATTTCTGGATGAGCAAAAGCAGCTCTAATGCTGTCACCATCATGCTGTACTGTGGTGTTCTTTTTTTGAAGTGCTTTATTTGCACCAAAACACATCTAGTGGAATTATGGAACAATTATAACTTTCGGAATTGGTCAAATTGGGCCATAACATTATTTAAAGGGTAATAATTATATGTCAGGTGTTTCCTCGGCTCCTTTAATGTTGCTGTAGGTCTCTTTGCAGCCTCCTCGGTAGGTGTTTGTCTTGACCTCTGAAGGGATTTTTGAGGGATGCCCTGTTTGCGATGTCACTGTAGTGCTCCATTTTCTCTATTTGTTGATGATGGCCTTTACAATTTGGAAATTGTTTTTTACCCCCTCTCCTGATCAATACCTTCCAAATGCCAAAAGTGTGATACTTTCTCCACATCAGTTTTCCATATGCTAACACTTTTATTCCACTAGGGTTTCCTATGCACAGGCAGGAGTGTGTGTAAATATAAATGCACCCTCATGCACAAGACAAAAGTGGTGCGTTCTATGCATAAAATAGTGAATAGAAAAGTCTATATTGATTATTGTCTATATCTATATGAATTTACATACAAATAAATACATACAGATGGTTGATAAATGAGCCATCAAGTTTGCTTTAGTGACTACTTGACTTCATTATTAGTTTTTCTTCAAACTACATATTTTATATGTATATATCTATTTGCTTACTATTAATATAGTAAGAGGCTTTGAAATATTTGTGACAAACATTACAACCAACCCCACTATTACAACCATCCTAAACATAAACATGCTGTCCACACTGAACAGTGTCAAAGAAGGTGTGCTAATGAGGTGATTAGTCAATTCAGGTGTGTAGGAAAGCTAAACGACTGCAGGATACATCTTACGCCACTTTTCACACGTTCGCTTTAAGCAGGTAACTATATTCAGAGTGTTCCTTAAAGAAGAGTACGGATCTTGAAATGGACTCACAAGTTGATCCACGTAATTACTCTCAACAATGCAAGGTATTTTTTTTTCATGTACAATGATGCAATATTAAAATACTAGCTGTTATTCCTTTGCACACACAAGCAAGAGAGGCAACAGAAAAACAGACAAGTGCTACTATTAAGTGACTGTAGTCTGTGTTAGCTCTAGCCAGTTTGGATATTCTTTGTTGACATATCATCAGTGAAGCATTTCTGCCCACAAACCTGCTGCTGACTGAATGTTTTTACTTTCTTGCACCATTCTGTGTAATCTGTAATCTCTGTGTAGCGGCATAATGATATTAAAGCCGCCGAGGAGCTGAGTGAGGAGCAATAAATTCGTGACACGTTAATCATCCTTTCAGTTTGCTGTTTATTCTCCATCCGTTTGGAAGCTTGTTTATATATAGCAATGTTTAACTGATTTACTCAAGTTCAACAATACTGCTTCTCAATGCATATATTATTCTCATACCGTGATTATACGGTCAAACCCCCCGGCTACACACAGGTGTTTTAAGCTTACGTAATTACTAACGCCCCATTCTCCCGCAGTCACGTGACATACACTTAACATGGCTCCTACACTCTATACGCTGTTGTATGTGAAAATTACATGAAATCCGCAGTAATGTAAATACTCAGATCAGCCCATTTGGCACCAAGTGATTGGTCAAGGGGAGATCATAGCTTTACCTCATTAAGATGCTGGACATGAACATTAACAGAAACTCCCTTTTTTTGGATTGCATGATTATTACTAAATTCAGTTTTTATTGATAATTTAGCATGGCACAGCCAACATTATGGTATCATATAGAGTCATTATGAAACCAGTTCAAAATCAGTGTGCTTTTGTGACAGAGGGGAGTTGTACGTAAGTGTGTGCTAAATAATTTTTTTTTTTTAAAGGATTTGCTAAAAAAGCTCAAAGATGCAGCTTCTAAGCTGCAGAGCGTGAAGGCTCAATGTGAAGAAATACGCATGAATGTTCTGCAGTGGTAAACACACACACACACACACACACGCATAACATTGACACATGACACAAACATTGTGTGTTGTTCAGGTCTGGTAATTTTATTAATGCTTTATAAAATTTGTGTGCAGTCAAGAAGAAATGGATCGCAGGACGTTTTTGATTCTGCATTTGGATGATCAAGTGTGTGAAGCGCTGATCCAGCTGGAAGTTGTGAAGAAGGAAAAACAGATATTGATGCAATTGATTCAGATGATGAATGCAGAAGCTCAGTATAAACCACATGACATTCGATCAGTCATGTTTTAATATCTCCACATTTATTATCTGTGCTTCACTTCTAATAAGCACCAGACTTCAGAACAAGTGTACAATATCTTATTCTGACATTCTATATCAAGGCATAAAAATATCATGTTTTTGCAGGGAGAGGAAGCTAAACAGCGCCTCTGTGAGTGTGATGCAGCAACAGGAGGAGGCACTGCTAGAGGAGGAGAACAAGCTGAAACTGCAGTGTGAACATGTAAAGAAAATGCTGGATGTTCAGGAAAACTTTTAGTGTACTGTGAATGAATGTAAAACAGACATTAAACCCATGTGGTATGGACTACTCCAAAAGATGAATGCTTTTGGAAACAATAAATGCCGTAATAATGCAAGTTGGACTTGAAATATTGTTTTAAATTCAAATAAGTTTTATACGTACATGATAGAATTCTGTAAATAAAGAATTCAGCACAGAGGCCCCTTTATAAACTTCAAGAAAGATTCTCTTCTCTTCTTAAATTTGTCATTTTTTAAGTATACAGTGTGTATATTGACCTTAATAGAACTTTAACAAGAATTTAAACAAATAACAATACCATCTATGGATATTGCCTCACAAATGACTGTACAATAAATGTTATTTTGGACTAAAATATTAGTTAATGTAAAGATTTTTTAAAATTATTTATTTTTGACTGAATCATTTCAAATTTATGGCATTTAGCAGACAAACTTATCCGGAGTGCCTTACATTTATACAGCTGAGCAATTAAGGGTTAAGGGCCTTGCCAGGGGTGGCAGCTTGGTGGCGACAGAAGTGCACAGGACAGATTCAATGACTGCAGTGTACAACAGCATCAACAGCTCCTGTGGCAGATCATACTTCCTTAACTGATATAAAAAGTACATCCTCTGCTGGGCCTTTTTGATGATGGAGTTTATGCTACACTCCCATTTCAGGTCTTGGGAAATGGTAGTGCCCAGAAACTTGAAGGCCTCCACAGATGACACAGGGCTGTTGGATATTGTGAGGGGGTGTGGTGTTGAGGGGTATTTCCTAAAGTCCACTCGTAAACTTGTATACTGTTTTAACCCAACATGTGACTTCATTTTCTATTTTACTTCATACATTAATTTAGTATATGACAGAGATGGGGGACTCAAGTCATATGACTTGACTCGTGTCAGACTTAAGTCGGAAATTTGAGACTTGCTTGACAAATATTAAAAAAAAAGAATCGACTTGACTTTGACTTGACATTCATGATTTTTAGACTTACTTGTGACTTGCACATGTGACTTAATCCCAAAACACCCAGTCTACGAGTTTGTGAATTAAATTGATTCAATTGTAGGTTTAATAAGGTAATGCCCTAAGTCACACACAGATGGCAGTAGTGAGACGAAATTAAATGATTTGTTGAAAAGAAAAGAAGAAAAAGGGGATCCGCGTGATCAACAATACATCGAACAGTCATATTTCAGCATATTACAAATATACACAGATGGCTCCAAAGATCCTGAATCTGGAAGAACAGCATCAGCAGTATATATTCCCCAATTCAAAGTCAAAATATACAAACGCATTTCAGACCATGTATCGGTTTTTACTGCAGAGATAACAGCAATATTTCTAGCACTCCAGTGGATAGAAGAAGTACAGCCAACAAAAACAGTCATTTGTACAGATTCCCTTTCAGTTTTGAATAGCTTGCTAAGTGGAACATCAACAGCCAGACAAGATATGATCATTGAAGTGATGCAGAGTCTATTTAGAATAAGACAGTATGGAATTATGGTAATATTCCTGTGGATACCATCACATATGGGTGTGGAAGGAAATGAGGAGGTAGACCATCTGGCTAAACAGGCCTTAAAGCATGCAGAAATTGACATTAAAGTGTCAATGAGTAAAACAGAGGTAAAAGGGATAATTGCAAAAGAAACAAGAAAGAAATGGCAGAAGGAGTGGGATAGTGGAACAAAAGGTAGACACTTTCATCATGTTCAAGAGAACGTAGGGCTAAAAAGAAGAAAGTTTGGCAACAGGAAAGAAGATGTTTTAATGTCAAGACTGCGTCTCGGACATTGTGCATTAAATCAGGGTCTATATAAAATGGGTAAAAATGAAAATGGAAATTGTGATAAGTGTGGTCAAGCAGAAACAGTAGAGCATGTACTTATAGAGTGTGATGCATATGCAGGAGCAAGAAATAAATTAATTCAAGCACTACGATCGTTTGGTATAAATGATTTCTCCCTTCGGGTTCTATTAGGAAACGAATCAAAACAGTTTAGGATATTCCAGGAATTAGTTGTTTTCTTAAAACAAACAAAACTGATCAATAGAATTTAACATACAGTTGTATTAATAATTTTAATTTTTATTTTATTTATTTATTTATTTATTTATTTATTTATCTATTTATCTATCTATCTATCTATCTATCTATCTATCTATCTATCTTCCAAACCATTATGCGCTCCACACTCCAGTCCAGTAGGTGGCGGTAAATGCACCTAAAGTTGGTTTGCCATCCGCCAATAAAAATCAGAAGAAGAAGAAGAAGGGATCCGCGTGAGCTCAAGCAGAAAGGTATAGTTCCTCTGAGTTTTTTTTTTTCTTGTGTTGTGCTAGTTATTCTCACTTTAAAGTTGTATTTACTGCGTATTATCAGAATAAATATACTGTTTGTTCATAAATCTACAAAACAAAAAAATGTATACCAGGTTCTTCAGGAAAACCCGGAAAAAAGCGCTGTATTGCGCACCTCTCTCTCTCTACGATTGGATAAAAGAGTTCTGTTAGCCAATTACAACACGAAAGCGGTGTACTAATGGCCAATCGGAACGCAGGAGGGCGGTACATGACAGAAAACGGGTCGGAAAGAAATCTAGTTTAATATGTGTGAATCATGTTTTTTCAGGCTGTTTATAGACTAACTTTAACCCTAAGTAAGTTAAACAAACAACAGACCAGCAGGAACACGGTTATAAACTCATTTACACTTGATATATATGTATTATTTTCAGACGTGACATCTAACACAGTGACTTTAATGTTACTCCTGTGTACATCAGCTGTGTTAATCTGTGTTAATGTCTCTGATGAAATGGTAGAATGGACACTGTTAGGTGAATATAGGGTGAATTGGTATTATTAACTTAATGTAGAATGCATAAAAGTTCATCTAGATGGGAAACTGCCCTACAATATACAACAGGACTCTCAAGTTTTGAAGACGGACAAGAGTGACATATTTTAAATATCTCAGGGTCCCCAGTTTGAGAACCAATGGCCTAGACTACTTGTTCTGAGCAGGTGTTGTCAGTGAACCGGGGCCCCCTGGCACCATCTCAGGGCCACCAGTTTGAGAACCACTGGCCTAGACTACATGTTCAGAGCAGGTGTTGTCAGTGAACAGGCTGTAAATCTGTTGGCTAAGTTACAGACACTCATGAAAAACTGATGCTGATTATCTGGGAAATGTCTCTAACAGCAGTCACAATGTCATTGTTTGTGTCAAACAAGTTGTGAATTTGTTGTAACATTAAAACAGGAGATCATGACTTACTCTGTGCTCAAAGTGATGTTCGCAGCTCCAGTGGTTAATCTTATCCAGATACAATAGTGCTATTTTCTGATTGGCTATTGTGTAGCCTTTTTTTTTTGATTGGCTGATAAGTGTCAGGCTTGACTAAGAACTCCAGGGGAGATGTGCTTGATTCCTGCCCGGTTCCATAGAGACAACTGTGTGGACAGATTCATTTTGGGTGCTGCAGCATATTAAATATATGATAAATAGTATGTTTTTCTGTGTGAGAAATACAATGTGTGGCAGGAGAGCGTGAGACCCAGATGCGTGACCGTCACTCATAATGTGTGATGCTTGAGAGCCCTGATACACTGTGGTATACAGTAAACAGGCGTAATGTGCAAAATGGGCCTAAATGTATAAAACTCTCAGTGCTAAAATAAACATGGAGACAACTGGACAAATCTTGATGAATTATTGAGATTATTGCATGGAAGCTGTAGATCATCGATAAAATGGCAAAAATAACAACAACCTGGCATGATCTTGGTTAGCAAGTGATCATGATTTTGTCCATTTCTAGGTATTCTTTTATTGTTTTCTCTCAAGTCTTGCTTAGTTTAATGTACCATGGGGTTTAATCAATGTGTGTACATTTAGTTTTAATTTGGTTTCCAGGTTCACCGTGTGTGTGTGTGTGTGTGTTGTGTATGTATGTATATATGATGGGGACTTGCTTTAGGAATGATTGACAGGTGCACATGTGTTGTGAGTTCTCTGCTGGAAAGATGAGCTGATATGGAGCTGATATGGAGCTAATATGGAGCTCTTGTGTTTCTGTCACATTCAATGGAGAGTTTGTTAATGTGAACTAAAATCTATTGATATACAGTATTTAGTTATCATCAGTTTAACACTGACTACCTCCAAAAAATCTATAAAAACTGGGAAGTGAGGCTTATGGGCAAAAGTATGTGTGCCTTAGTGAGAAGTGTCACTTTACCCTATGATGAAACATTTATCTCAGTGAATGTTATGTAATCATATACTATGGTCTTTAACAGTCCCAAAACCCAATCCATGGACAAGGTGCATTGACCCCTGACTCTTACACCTACTAAGACACAATGTTATTTTCTCTAGGAATTTCTTACTGTATATTCACTAAGGATATTCTATATACTAAGGAGTATATTCTAAGGAGATTAGAGTGGCTAAGAAGAGCTATGCCAAAAGGTTGGAGGATCAGTTTGCCTCTAACGACTCAGCTTCAGTCTGAAAGCCATCACCAACTACAGGACAACAATCTCCAGCACTGTGGCGAATCACCAACTTGCTGATTGAGTTTTACTGTAGATACAAAACCCCCCACATTCTTTCTGACCATCTCTTTACACAACTTTTAACACCTCCAGTAACCCCCCCTCTCACCCTTTCCTGCGCTCCAGATGAGAGAAGATGATGTGCACCAGGACTTCAGAAAGAATAAAAGACTGTGCTGACCAGCTGGCCTCTATCTTCAAAAAAATCTTCAACAGATCACTGGAGCTGTGTGAAGTCCCTGTCTGCTTCAAGGGCTCAACCTTCCTCCCTATCCCAAAGAAACCCAAGATAACATAGACAACAACTACAGATCTGTGGCGCTGACATCTGGCGTCACGAAGTTCTGGCTTATCTGAAAGACTTCACTGGACCCTTAGTGGACCCCCTGCATTACATCCTGCAACACCTTGATACTGTAACTGTGAGGATCCTGTTTGTAGATGTCAGTTTGGCCTATGTTTTTACCTGTGTGAACTGTTTGCTGTTTCGAACGATGGCAAGGTTATGGAGGAAGTAAGCATTTTCGCTTTTCTTTCAAAATGTTTGTGTAATGGCAGCCGTAACATTAATAGTTTTGCCTGAATTGAAGTATCTTCCCATATACTAATTAGGTCTAACACCTCACTCTCCCTCCACTGAGTTGCTCCATCACTGTTCTGCATTTTGTAGGCGTAGTCACGTTTGTTACTCGCCCGCGCATAATTGTGACGAATGTCGATGTAGATTGACGGAAATTTGCATCAAATCCGCTTTGGTTGTACACACTGCGGCCACATTGGAAAAAATCAGATTTGGGTCTGATTCAGGACCACATATGGAAGTGGTCTAAATCTGATTTGAAAAAATCAGATTTGGGCCACGTTTACCTGCAGTGTGAACGTGGCCACCAGCTTTCTGACCGATAGTGTAGGCAGCAGCTAGAGAGACTGGAGAAATTCATGTCAAACAGCCGCTTTAACAACAACTGCACCTCTAATAACAGTTCAGTCAAGTTCCTGAAGAAACACCACAGCCATCGGCCCCATCGAGAATGGAGACTACAGACGGGATGTTAAAGATCAGGATGTCTGGAGCAGTCACAACAACGGTGCTGAATACGCTCAAAACAGTGGAGATGATAATGGACCTCAGGAGAACCCCCCCCCCCCCCCCCGCACTTCCCCCACTCACCATCATGGACAGCACTGTAGCTGCAGTGAAGACATTCAAGTTCCCTGACTCCACTATCTCTCTCCCAGGACCTGAAGTGGGACACTTGTATGAACACCTGTGATAAAAAGGCCCAACAAAGGATGTACTACTACCAGTTGTGGAAGTTTAACCTGTCACAGGAGCTGCTGAAATAGTTCTACTCAGCCGTCATCGAGTCTGTTCTGTGCACATCAATAACTGTCTGGTTTGGCTCAGCAACAAAATCAGACATCAGAAGACTACAGAGAATGGTTCGGACTTCTAAATGATTATTGGCACGCCACCAATGTATCCAGAGTGAGGAAAAGGGCTCAGAATATCCAGCTTTTGTCGTTGTGAAAACAGACATAATGCAAATGCAAACCATTTGCATTTCTGTTTACGCAAAAACACAATGTATGTCAAATTTCAAATGACATAACAGGGCATGTTAGTATCTGGAATTGACGTCTTTTATATTCTATTTATTTTTCTATTTATTTTTTAAACTGTTTGTCTATTTGTATTTACACGTGTATTTTTAAAAAAAAAATATGCTCATCTTATTTTATTGTCTGTGTGCTTGTATGCGTGCAAATACTTTGCCATAAATGTTCTGATTCTGAAATAAGTCTGAGTCTAGTAATAATAATGGCCACATTTCTTCCACTTTATTCCATCAGTTCCTTGAGTGTGCCTCTTTCCTGATGGCCAGACCGAACTGTTGCTCTTTGTTTGACCTTGTTGTTGATCTGAAGCTTACTGATGGCCTCAGGGAGATTTCAGAGATGCAGAATCATCTCCCTCTCAGAGAGGGTATGTTGAGTTCTTCCAAATTATTATTTTCATCGTCAGTATAAAGATTTTTCCAACATGTTTTGTTCCACCTGTTGCTAAGGGTGAGTTTTTCTATATGTATCTGATTTATATAAATATATGTTTATAAAAAACACAGCAGTAGAAGTGTGTCAAGGCTCTAGCATCATAACAGGCAGAGAGAGGATACGTTATTGCGAGTGGGGTAAAAGCAGGGAATCTGGTAGCTCTAGCTATAACAGCATGACTAGAAGGAACAGCCAGAAGAATCTCTTTCCCCTGCTGTCATCTGTCATCAAGTTTGATTGATGCTGATGTGGTGGAGTCTAATAGACCAGATTTTCATTTAAACAGTTGAGACCATTTAGGCGACTGTTAAAGGTGGGGTGCACGATGTTTGAAAGCCAATGTTGACATTTGAAATCACCAAAACAAACACGCCCCTAACCCAAATGGTGTCACCCCTGTTTTGATAGCTCCGCCCACACATACATACATACGTAACCCGGGCAACTATTATGGCGGAACCTGTTGGGGCAGCTGGCCGAGGGGATATTTTTATCAATATAGTAAATAAACTCAGTGAGTAATACTATGGTAATACAAATGTGTCTTTGTAGTACTGTGTGTTGTACCGTGAAAGGCTTAGCTCCATTTCACGTGCAAGACATTCAGTTCTTGCCTTATCGGGAAGCGTTTTTTCGCTTTTGTTTTTATCCGCCATGTCAATGTTTTTATGGCTTTATGCTAATGTCTGACATGTGCACCGAACACTCTCCGCCGCATATTGACAACACGCCCTTTTATGCTAATGTCACACATGCGCACTGAACACTCTCTCCGACGCATATTGACAAGACACGCCCCTATATGCTCATTGGCTACACGTTTGTTTTGTTTGTTGGCCCGACTTAATTTTCTGAAGCATTTCTCAAACATCATGCATCCCGCTTTTAACATTTTATAATCAATGTAGAACTTTACTGGGACTCAGTGTGAATAAATTATAGGATTTTGGAGTAAATTATTTCATGTTTTATGTTTGATGTTTCAAATTAGAAAGGAACATTTCTGAAACTCAATCCCCAAGCAGAACCCTTAGCATCAGATGTAACATGACATCTAATATCTGTAATATAAGCCATATGTGACAATTAATGTAAACAATCGTACATGGTCTTGTTTCAGTGTTTATAAATGAAATGAAAGATAATTGTTTGTTTTATAGAATTTGATAAGAAAGGAACGGATGGAAGGCGGGATGAGGCTGTGTCACTCGGAGATGTGTCGGACAGGAAGTTTTGCTCTGCTTGTCAGTGCTCGTTTGACTGCCGCGAAGAGCAGGTGTGGTAATTTTACATGAAGCATTTACCAAACTATTTACTTTCACCACTGAGTAAGCATCAGGGAGATGTACAGGTTACTGTTTGATGGGATTTTCTGCACTTTGTATGTTTGTTCAGATGGAGCATTATAAACTGGACTGGCATCGCTTCAATCTGAGGCAGCGACTGTTGGGACGATCACCAATCACAGTGGAGGAGTTTGAAAAAAAGACGGGAATGGGTATGCTAAATAAGCTCTCGCTTACCTGCTTTAATGGTTTGCATAAAATCCAATTGGTGCAATGAATCGTAAAGCTTTAAACTAAATGTCTATATTAATAAACAATTCAAAGTTTTTAGTTAAATCAAAGGTATAAATGTGTTCACTAATGTTAAAGGTAAATGTAGACAACATTTCATATTCATTGTGAGTGATTTTGACACAGTTGTCAATGTTTTTAAATTTCCTTGTGACTGTCAGCTTTTTATTTCTGAAAATAGTCAGATATTATGGAAAGTGCTTTTTATTGAATAAACTTGAAAATTTTAATTAAATCCATATTTAAGGTCAGACTTCTGTAAAGTCCTGTCTAATTTAGTTTCCTGTGTGTTTTGTGAACAGGTGACATGTCGAGTATTTCAGGTTCAGATGAGGATGAGACACAAAGTGATGAGGAGGATGGTGGTGGTGGTGATGGTGTTATCTCTTCTGGAGGTCATTTATCTACCAGGGTTTTGCTCCAGAATTCTCAGGGACAATATTATTGTCTATACCGTTGTGCAGTACAAGAAAAGACAGTAAGTATGTTAGCAGAGTCTTTTACATGGCATGCAACATCCCCATAGCCATGTTCTAGGGCTGTGCGATATGGCTGAAAACTGTATCACGATATCAGTGTTTCATATCGGTCAATATCGATAATTATTGATATTTCTTATGACCCATTTAAAATGAGGACCAGGAGAAAAATATATAACATTTAAACATTTTTATTTTAAACTTAACCTTCCTCTGATCATAATCCCCTCAGATATTAAGGCAGAAACGTCAACAACCAGGAAAACTCAAATAAATAAAATGTAAACATATCTCATATAATTTCTTATCTTATAAGAAAATGTAAGAAATGCTTAATAAAGTGTAATAAAATACTGCAAAGTGTTAAATATAAACATAGAGAAACCTGAGAATTTAGTGCAAGTTTAGTGCTAGGAAGTTCACTAGCTGTTCACCTTCTGGTGAATAAAGTGTTTTGTGAATAAAATATGTGCAGTGTTTTGTAAACATAAATAAAACTGAGGTAGACTGACATACATAATATAAAATATATTATAAATATTATATAATAATGCATAATATAATATGTAATATAAAACCTGATACAGTACAGTCACATTGTTTGAAATATAAAACCTTTCTCTTTTATTTACAAATTCCTCGCTCACTACAGATATCAGTCGCCGGTTACTGTAGAGGAATCCAGCAGACCATCACGAGACAACAATATGGCGCAACCAAACATGATACTGTTACATGATTGGCTGTTAGCGTGTCACTCCCTATGTTGCTAGGTTACCAGAGAGCGAGTGCCTTTGTTAATGCAACCAAACTTGCTTCGCAACCTCTGTTTTCTTTCGACAAAGAATAAAAAATATCGAACATTTTATCAAACACATTTTTTATTGATATCGATCACGTGTCTATCGTAATAATACATATCGTTATCATTTTATCGCCAGCCCTACCATGTTCCCAATTCTACTGGAAAACAAATATTGGAGGCTGTTATTGGTCAAGGTTTTGGAATAGGGTGTACAATGGTCAGGTGTCCACATACTTTTGGTTTAACAGATTATCTTAGTTGTGTCAGAAAAGAAAGCTTAAATATCATATTTAGTTTTAATAAAATATAACGCAGTCTAACATCTGAATGGAGATTTGTGATGCATGTGAATGGGGTTTTTGGGAGCCTGCCATTAAGCATGATTCTGCTCTGTCCTACAGATAGACAGTGAGGCAAATTTGGTCGATTCTCTGCTGAACATCTCAGACAAGACGCTGTGGGTGATTCTGATGACGGGTGGTGGCCATTTTGCTGGAGCCGTTTATAAAGGGCCAGTAGACTCTTGCAAGTTAATTCAGTGTCATTGTTAACAAAATGTTAATATTTATTGTTTTCAACTTCTGCGTAATATATATTAATAATATCAATGAATTAGTCACAGTTTGAATAATGCTTTGTTTGAAGTATCATGAACATTTTGCATAAAATATTTTTAAAGTGTTAACCCACTGTTTAAACCCTAGAATAATTATTGTTTCCTCTCACTTGGGGGGAAAACATGGCTTGTCTATATGACTTAAGGTGTACAAAGTTAATACTTTCTTGTTAATTAATATACTGAAAAGCACAGTATTGGTTTGTATCAGCAGGTTACTCCATGACTAGTTATCCTTATAAGAAAGCTATTCTTATTTTACAGGAAAGAGATCTTGCAGCATAAGACGTTCCATCGTTACACGGTTCGAGCAAAACGAGGATCGGCTCAGAGTGTCCGTGACGCCCAGAATAGATCCCATGCCCCCAAATCAGCTGGAGCTTCTCTCCGTCGCTATAATGAGGCAGCACTGATGAAGGCATGAATAGAGAGCATTTGATTGAATGCTTGTTACATGACATCAGACTCAAGACTCTGGACGCTATAGCAAGACAAATGTAGCCTTTTGAAATACACAGTCCATATTCTCTTTAATTTGTATTTGTGTATATATACAGTATCTCACAGAAGTAAGTACACCCCTCATTTTTGTAAATATTTTATCTTTATGTGACACTGAAGAAATGACACTGTGCTACAATATAAAGTAGTGAGTGTACAGCTTGTATAACAGTGTAAGTTTGTTGTCCCCCTCAAAATAACTCAACACAGCCATTAATGTCTAAATTGCTGGACACAAAGTGAGTACAAATGGCCAAATTGGGCCGAGTGTCAATATTTTGTGTGGCCACCATTATTTTCCAGCACTGCCTTAACCCTCTTGGGCATGGAGTTCACCAGAGCATCACAGGTTGCCGCTGGAGTTCTTCTCCACTCCTTCATGAAGACATCACGGAGCTGGTGGATGTTAAAGACCTTGTGCTCCTCCACCTTCCGTTTGAGGATGTCCCACAGATGCTCAATAGGGTTTTAGGTCTGGAGACATGATTGGCCAGTCCATCACCTTTACCCTCAGCTTCTCTAGCAATGCAGAGGTCGTCTTGGAGGTGTGTTTGGAGTCGTTATCATGTTGGAATATGGCCTTGTGGCCCAGTCTCCCAAGATAAGGGATCATGCTCTGTCACAGTACATGTTGGCATTCATGGTCCCCTCAATGAACTGTAGCTCCCCAGAGCTGGCAGCACTCATACAGTCCCAGACCATGACATTCCCACCACCATGCTTGACTGTAGGCAAGACACACTTGTCTTTGTACTCCTCACCTGGTTGCTGCCATACACGCTTGACACCATCTCAACCAAATAAGTTTATCTTGGTCTCCTCAAGATAATGACCATGTCTTTAATCTGCTTGTCTTCACTGACAGGCAGAACCCCCCACCCTTTCAACCTCTGCAACAATGCTGGCAGCATTTATACGTCTATTTCCCAAAAACAACCTCTGGATGTGAAGCTGACCACGTGCACTCAACTTCTTTGGTCGACCATGGCGAGGCCTGTTCTGAGTGGCGATCTTCTTATAGCCTACACCATCTTTATGTAGAGCAACAATTCTTTTTTTCAGGTCCTCAGAAAGTTCTTAGCCATGAGGTGCCATGTTGAACTTAAAGTGACCAGTATGAGAGAGTGAGAGTGATAACACCAAATTTAACACACCTGCTCCCCATTCACACCTGAGACCTTGTAACTAACGAGTCACATGACACCGCGGAGAGAAAATGGCTAATGGGCGCAATTTGGACATTTTCTCTTAGGGGTGTACTCACTACTGTGGCCAGTGGATTAGACATTAATGGCTGTGTCTTGAGTTATTTTGAAGGGACAGCAAATGTACACTGTTATACAAGCTGTACACTCACTACTTTACATTGTAATAATTTACACTGCCATTTCTTCAGTGTTGTATGAAAGGATAAAACATTTACACAAATGTGAGGGGTGTAATGAGATAATGAATATGCACCAAATGAGCAGTATATATATTGTTATTGGATTAAAACGTTTTTTTTTTAACATACGTAAACATGTTCACTTCACATAACCTTTCCCTCTTCCTCACAGGACATTGAGGAGTTGCTGAAGAACTGGGCTGAATATTTAACGCAGGCTGACGCCATTTTCCTTCGAACCCCTAAATATAACCGGAGCGTGTTCTTTGGAGGTCATAAAGCACCGCTGGCTAAAAAGGACACAAGAATTCGATCGATTCCTTTTGCTACTCGTCGAGCCACATTCAGTGAAATAAAACGTGTACATGATGTCCTGTCAACACTGCAAACTTATGGTAAATATTTGGATTTTTTAAATTTGGCAATAAAAGCTAAGCTTTGAAATATATTTTATGTGTATTACTTTGAAAATGATGATTGAATGTAATGTATTAATGGTATGTGCATTTGTCGACTGTATTTACAGATAAGACCACAGATATTTCCAGCATTCTCAGTTCATCCAAGAGAATTTGGCAGAAAAAACCTTCAAATCCATCCAATCAGAATGCAGCAGGTGAGTTACAGCTCTGATCACTGACCGTGCTCTGTTTATGTGCCTTTTATTACGGTTGAAGTTTGTGGATTTGAACCCACAGCATGCCTGTGTGTCAGCAGCTCACCATGCAGACCAACTGCAAGATGATCAGGAGGAAGAGGAGGAGGAGGAGGTTTCTGTGGAGCTGCAGATGGAGGATATGTCTTTAACTACTTTAGATTTAAGGGAACATGAAGTCAAACCCGTCAAGAAGAAACGACGGAAGAAGAAAGAGAGAAAACTAGAGGCAACAGAGAAAGAGGGGAAACCCACAGAGAGAGAAGGTATTATCGTTCAAACCGAAATCACTGTTTCACTGCAAACAAATAAATGTTGTCATTTCCTTATAGATTTGTTTTTGCTTATGTTCTGCACGGTTAGACCTGAAGGACGAGCCTGGGAACGACAATGTGGGAGACGAGAAAACAAAAGGCAAGTAAAATCTGAACAAACATGATGAAGGTACATTTCTTTCAGATATAATATGCATACAAGAATGAAAGTTATTTTTAATCTTAGTTAAGTTCAAAATGTATGTATTTTACAGTCTTGCAGAGATAACCAATCTCTTATCACTGAATTGGGTTATCACTGAAAACTATGCAAAAGATTGTTTAACCCAATAAAAACAGCACGTGCCAGTCTGCATGTGACTTCTTGAACGGCGGACAGTTGCATAGATGTTCTGAATAGCCCTGGTATTAACCCCAAGCCTCTGGAAACCACACTTACTTTACTCCAACCTCACATTGTACTAGTAATGTCTCCTCTTAGTTTTCTTGCTTGAATGCACACTGATGTGGCTCCCTCAATTTCAAAATGTGAGGGTAAACAATTCATTGTAAGTGTTGATAAGAAAATCAAATCTAATAGTGAATATTTCATATGCTGAAGATATGTATATAGTATATACTAACATTAACCAAGTATTTATTAGACATGCAGACATAATTTTTTGACATGTATTTCTTTTGTCTGGGAGAGAAAAAAACAAGTTTAAATAACATTAAAGAACATTGTAAAATATGCCAAAGTTGTACTAGCTACTAGGATTTTAGCTAAAATCTTTACCAAGTATTTTATTTGTATGCCTTTAGATGAGGCATGTGTGTCGTGGGAGTATAGCATCAGAGACACTCTCTACACCGCTTGTAAAACGGGTGACATGGAGGCATTACACACTCTCCTGAATCAGGACACCCACACGTTGTTCCAACTTCTCAACACACCCATCGACTCAGCCGGATACACACTGCTGCACGTGGCATCAGCG
Organism: Tachysurus fulvidraco; assembly: GCF_022655615.1. Taxonomy (NCBI): domain Eukaryota; kingdom Metazoa; phylum Chordata; class Actinopteri; order Siluriformes; family Bagridae; genus Tachysurus; species Tachysurus fulvidraco. The sequence continues at coordinate 26,764,937 of NC_062523.1, read as the reverse complement.
GCTGCACAGAAACATGCTGTTAAACTTTTATTGGAGATGGGAAGTGACCCAACATGCAGGTAAGTCACAGATGCCCTGGAAACATCTGCCAGACACTATACACATATACACATAGACAAAACATTTAGACATTCACTGGCTGCCAGATGGACACCAGACTGGATGACCAGATGCAGTGTTTTAAGAAATATTCTCTATGCTGTGCTTTCTATGGATTCTGTAGGATTCTGTACTGTATTCCATATTTTGTAGTGTGTATATATATTAAATAATTCTATGCAGTGGGAACTCCTATAGTGACCATGCATCTAATTATGCTCTCGAACTTCCACTGTTCAACACTGTTTTGATGAATTTCGGATACAAAGCACCAAATACATCGCACAACTTTCTTCTCTTGTGGTGTGAGTGCATTAGCCTTTAAAGGCTAATTGGGAAAAAAAGGGGGGTTGTTTGAGTACATTTTAAGACAAGCATAGCAAGTTTATTTCTAGCTACATCATCTTACAACATTGCTGTAGTAATCTGATTTATCAGTCGTTAATGAATTCTCTATAATTGACAGTAATAATATTATTACATCTCAAGCTTTGATTCCTCCTTCTCCAGTCCAAAGACATCTGTAGAATATCAGGCATAATGGCATCATTAAATTGTCATCTATAGAGTGTATGATTGTGACCTGTGGGTTGGCACCACGTCCTTGTGCAACCTAGTCTCCTGGGATTGATTCCAGGTTCCCATGACCCTGTGTATGGTAAGGGGTACAGAAAATGCTTTGGACACTAATGCCCTTGTTCTAATATCTTCTAATATGTTATCATTTCTATAGTAACAGCAGACCAAACCACTCCCTAGAAATGAACTGAATTAGCTTGGTAGGTAAGACATGAAGTTAATAGGTTTTCAGGATAGTTTCTGGTTTCTCATTAACATTACAAGCTGTGTTTTTGCTTTCCTATCAGGAGCCAGTGAAGGACTGTTTACATCTGTTGCTGTGTAACAAGCAAGAACAGGACATACCACAAAATTAATCATAACTACATTATAAATGTTGAAAAGTATGATGTCATTCTACAAGCAGAATAAAACACGTCAGGGCTTTTTGTTTGCTTTTTTAATAGAACTTACAGTGGATATAAAATGTTTGCATTCCCCTATGAATTTGCACAAAAAACAACATGGAAGCCAGAATTTTGAATTCATACAAACAGAAATTTCCAGAGAGAGATTTTTTTTTTAAATTATTTAATTTTTTTTAAATATAATAAAAAAACACTACCACAACCTAATTTCATAAGTAAACACCCCTCCCAACTAATACTTTTGGAAGTACCGTTTGCCATTTTCTATTAATTATCACACATCTAGACATTGGAAATTTGACACTTTACTAGACATTGGACACTTTAAATCACAAGGGAATCTCCTGCATACAGCTTATATTTTTAGGTCATTCCATAGGCTTTTGATGGGATTGAGGTCTGGGCTCTGACTGGGCCATTCCAGGACTTTGATTCTCCTTTTCTGAAGCCATTTCTTGGTTGATTTTGATGTGTGCTTTGGGTCATTGTCATGTTGGAATGTGAAATTCCTTTATATCTTCAGCTTTTTGACAGAGACCGATGGTTTTGTTCCAAAATATGTTGGTATTTGGAGCTATTAATGCTCCCATCTGCCTTGACAAGTGATTTTGATGGGCTTGCAAATTCACTTTTGTAAGCAATGGCTTCCATCCTGCCACCCTACCCCAGATATTGGCCTGTTGGTAGCATCCCTGATAAGTTTTCTCTTTGTCCTGTCATCAATTTTCGAGGGTCATCCTGTTCTTTGCAATGTCTCTGCAGTGCATATCTTTATGGATTGGTACCTTCAGCAATTTAGTCTCACAGTTCCTTTGTCAACAAGTCGTTTCTTTATAGAATGCAACCCCAAACGTTCAACAGCAGCCGCCTTTTCTCTGGTTTTAATCCGAGTCACTTTAATTGAGGGCAGTTGTATGCCATTTACCTACAGGCCTTATTTTATTTGTGACTGATAACTCTGACAACAGTTACAGTCCCCATTATGAAAGAGTGTAAAATGTTCCCAATTATAAATACTTTTTTCTTTCCTTTGGATTTTTGTTTTTGGAAGATCTCGCACAAATTTTTGTGTGTCGGGTGTGTACACAGGGATAGGAAAGGCCAGACACCATATGCAGTCGCACCAGACAAAGAATGCAGAAACGTGTTCAGGAAATTTATGGCTGAACATCCAGACAAATACGACTATGCTAAAGCTCAGGTATGACACACAGGTGACATCAACTGTCATTGTGACACCAGAAAATGTCATTTTATCAGCGTTGTCATCATCTCTTTATTTATATAATTTTTACACATAGTCATGGCTTAACATTACTATATTACTGTACAATATTACTAATATTATTTATTACACTATTATTAGAGGACTTCATCATTGTTTAAATCAAAATTGATTTATCTCAGTTAAAAATTCAGGTAAAATTGATTTACCTCAGTTACTTTTTTCACCTCAGGCTAAAAGAAAACCATTTCCTCTGTAATTCTGTATTCTTAATTTCTGCTCTTTTTTTTAATTAAAGTTTAATGAAGCACTAATTTTTAAATGGGTTCTTTAAAGAATGCTCAGAAGTTTGAGGTGAAAATTTGGTGTACAAAAGGTTCCAGGACCGCTGACGGCTGAAATAGAGAGCAAGAAGATGGAAAAGAAAAAGGCACAGAAGGCAGCCAAGAAGCAGCGTGAAAAGGAGCAGAGAGAGGAGAAACGACAAGAAGAGGAGGAGCAAGAGGAGAAGAGGAGGTTTTTAGCACTTAGTGACAGAGAAAAGGTACTTAGAGCAGATGGAATGAAATGTCTGGTAAATAGCAGGAAGAAAGATCCAAAGATCTACCATATGCTGTATACTTGCACTATTCAATACTGTTAAATTGTATGTATATTACACTTTTACTCAAATTTTAAACAATTATATAATTATACCACTTTTGCTTTATAGAAATACAGATTAATATCAGGAATTATGATTAAAATCATAATACCTCAGTGAGCAAGCATAGATTTAACAGTGGCACGAGGAAGAAACCTTTAGAGGAGTCAAAGTGTACTACATATTTATTAAAGAGGTTCCATCTAATACTGCTTGAGTTTCTCCTTCTGCCAGTGTATACATCATAGTGTGTGTGTGTGTTTGTTTAGAGAGCAATGGCTGCTGAAAGACGACTGGCGGTGCAGGTAGCCACAACTGGAGGAACACTCACTAATATCAGGTACATGGTATATTGGTTTAAATACGTCCAGACAGCGCTGGTGTTTTATTATAACTAGTGTCATCAAGAAGAAGAACCAGTTCTAACGTCCGGCTGAAGGGGGCGTTCTCTCACACAGCAACAAAGCAACCATTTATTTTCAAAGAATTATCAAAATCAATAAATGTGTGAAATGTCCACACCATAACAAATACTTGTAAATGTTTGTGATTATTGGTGTTTCAAGAGCATTTGGTTTTTGGTATAAAACATGACCTTAAAGTTAACACCAGAAAATTAATGGAAAAAATTACATATTTCTTTTAGTAATGTTTTGCTAATAAACATGCTTCTTTGGGTGGTACTTTGTACGCTAATGTGTTCGTATTGGCACCTCAATGGATCAAATTGTTGCTGCTCTTTTGTTACCAGGAAACTGGTTACAGCTGCTCATGAACACTGTAGATCATTCATTTGTTTTTAGAATTTGTTTTTAGTGGGATGTGGTAGCTTTAGTGGTTAAGGTGTTTGATTACTGATCGGAAGGTCTTCTGTTCGAATCCCAGCTCCACCAAGTTGCCACTGCAGGGCCCCTGAGCAAGGCCCTTAACCCTCAATTGCTCAGGTGTATAAACTGAAATAAAAAAAAAATGTAAGTGACTCTGGATAAGAGTGTCTGCTAAATGCTGTAAATGTAGAACAAGAACCAATCAAGGTCATTTGGAGAAAAGTATGGTCTGACACCTTAGAATATAAAAAGGTGTTCTGTTGACTTGTGTCTTTGTTAATGTGTGTGTTTGTTAATCTGTGTGTTGTAGACGATGCTGGCAGTGTGGAGAGTCTCTGCTGGGAAAAGTGCCATTTGAATATCTAAATTATAGCTTCTGCTCAACACGATGTGTCCAAACACACCGTAAAAGCAACAGCGATGCCAAACACTAACATTAGGGAGAGATATTAAACAACTACTGCCACAACTGAAGAACTTTTACTCCAATTCAGCCATTTTTGCCTTATCATTTATTTTAATATTGTGATGTGTAAATTTAATGACTGAATTATTTACTCAATACTGACTAGCAAACTTTATTGCAAACATGATAAAAGATGTGATGGAAATAAAAAGTCATAAGCAGATGAGTGTAATTATTGATGTAATATAATGGAATTATACTTATTAATAAATCATCACAATCAAAGTGTATTTTTTTTAATGTCAAGATGTTTCACTGTTCTGACATTTCCATTATATGACTAGGAAGTATTTCTAAAAAACTACACTTAAATGACTTTAGTCATGTTTTTTTAAATTAATATTCATATATTTACAAACCATTGGTTATGTTCAGAAAAAGTCAATGTTAAAGCAGCATCTTTTTTTAAGTTTTAGTTTTTTTACTTGGTGAAAACATACTAACACGTACAATATAAGGTCGGTTCTGCAACATTAATTTACATTCATTCTTTGTAATATACAGACATTATGATACACAAGTTAAGGTACTAAACAAAAAACACTGTATGAACAAATGAAATAAAATTAAGTACATTGAAGACACACACACACACCAGAGGTGGTAGGATGTCACACACGTGCATTTGTCATCAAGTCTCAAATCTGTGACTTAAGTCTGACTCGAGTCCCCCATCTCTGACACACACACAGTACAAGACACTGTCAATGCTTTTGTTTTACATTGAAGACATTCGTATCCATTTTAAACAGACACGAATGTCTTCAATGTAAAACAAAAGCATTGACAGTTTCTTGTACTGTGTGTGTGTGTAGTGCTGTGCAAAAATAGATTCCTGTCCATGGTGTATTTCTGACAGTGAACTACATTAGTAAATTATTTTTATGACTACATTTCCACCTGAACAGTGACCCAAGTAAAGTGTTACCATTAACAACGACCAATTAATAGTGAGCTCTCCCACTATAAAGGAACTTCATGCATAAGGCCTTGTGTATGTGTGTGAGAATTTTAGGCGCACTGTAATGAATGAATCATGAGGCTTTATTTGAATTTGAACAGTGATCAGGTAAAATTTTGACAGGGTAGAACCATGAACAGTGACCATGTAATATGTAATATAAAATATATTTAAGTTATTTACGGTTTTCAAAAAACTGCATTTTGCATTTTTTTTATTTACAAAAACAGAAATACAGCTTAAACCCTGCTTTGTTGAATGCACTTAATTCCTCATGTAAACTCGGTTTGTTTACATGAAGAATGTACTGTAGTGCATTCAAACATATATGAATAATTCACACTGTATTAGTGTGATCTAGTACCAGTAAATAAAATAATAAAATGTAAATAAAATAAATAGAACATTTCTGAAAACATCCTGTCAGTCATTAGTCAAACTGTACACTTGGTATATATTAGTGTCGGGCTGCACAGTCTGAAACATTAAATTTTGGGGAGTTAGTGTTTACACAGTAATAAACCTATGGTTTACTTCCTGATGTCTGCATTTTAAACTTTATAATGGCAGACTGTCATAAATAAATATTTAATGTTTATTTTACAGTGTGGGAATGTGCAGCATTCTGCAAGAGAGATGAGCAGGAAAACATCAGAATTATCACGGATTATCATTATCGAGTACTGGCTGGTTTAGCAAATTTGGCTGGAGCCTGTGCAATACTTCTTGGACTCACGTATGCACTAAACCTCACCTACCCCAAACTGAAGCCTTTCAGAAGCTTCTTCCTGGAGCTGCATGCAAGCAGGTATGCAAGATTTCACCTAAACGACAATCACTCAAAAACAAACGTACGTGTAAGAATTTGAGAGACAAATCTCAATCTCAGTTGTCAGGTTTTTAATCCAGAATGTGACTATTTCCACAAAAAAGTTTGTGTATGCAGAGAGTATGCACAAAAAGTATGCACAAAATTATAAAGCTTTTTTCCAATGACATGGATAAATTCGAGCAGTGTTTTACATATAGTTTTTTTTTCTTCAGATCTTAAAACTGCTGTAAATGTTATACAGTATATGTTGTTTTACAAATTGTGTTTACCATTTTGTTATCAATGGAACATGGAATACAAGCATGTTTAACAACAAATTTGCGTTATGTATTTATTTCATTATACATTCTTTTTTTTTTATTTTAGAATTAAGTCATTTCATTAATACACACGAGTAAATTGTGGTTAATTTGCTTAAACCAATAAAACATGTACCACTGATAATACAAAAATCATCCTGTTTCAGGATAAATAATAATAATAATAATAATAATAATAATAATAATAACATTTTTACATTACTTATTCACGTAGATGCTGCCTAAAATACATGCAATATTGTAATACGTGTAATTTTGTTAAATTTATTTGTTTAAGCATATAGCAAGTAAGCTTTTTTACAGTGCACTGTGGTTGTCTGACACAGGTAAAACTTTCTTCATGTTAAATTCAAAATTCTGGGTGATCAGTTCCTGTAGGTTGTCCTTAAGCTCGTGGAAATATCTATTCAGCTGTTCTATTAGGCTCCAGTGATCGAACATGTAGTCAATATAAGCATCTGTTGATCCGAGCATCTCTTTACCGTAATATACTACAGGAGTTTGTTTTTCAAGCTCATTGTCAATAACTACCCAGTCATAACCTCCAACAACCTCCATTATAGCGCTGCTTGGTTGGTAAAGTCTGATGGTCGACTTTTTGTAGGTCTTGTACAGCTTTAACAGCTCCTGTAAGTCGAACTGATAGCGATGCAACACGGTGATGATGGAAGCTACATGGACTTTGAGTTTTTGCTCGTCCTTTGTGGCGTTTTGCAGTTTCAGTCTCGCTGCATGGATAAGCATCTGCAGATGGAAAGCTGCACCATTGGTCCAGTGCTTAATGGAGCGTGAGCTCATTTGTTTATCGTGCAGTATGGAGTTTTTCAGACAGGTCAGTTGTTCACTCAGCTGTTTCTCCAGGCGGTTTGTCTCTTCTAACATCTCTGTCGGCTGGTGTAAATACATGGCTAGGCGTTTCATGTACTCCTCCATGGAGTCTCTTACACCCGAAGCTTTCTCCTCAGCGAACACACGGCGCACCACATCAAGCGTGCTGTCTTCTTTCTCCTGTTTATCTAAAGCCCGGATTGTGAACTCAAGCACTAAAGAGAGGACCAGTGCCCCTAAACCCACCGCGTTTGGTACCGCATCAAAAGCGGTTAAAGCGCTGCCCAGACTGCCCAAGAAGTCAGGACTCTTTTTACCCACATCCATTAACGTCTGTTTAATGGAGTTATCTAGTTCAGCTGCTGAATTTAATCCGGAGTATTTCAACAAAGAGTCATCGATACCGATATTAGGCATGATGTCAGATGACTCAGCAATGCTCAACAGAAAAGCGAAAAAAGGTTCTTCATCTTTTCGAAACATATTATTACCCATAGTTTATACAGACTAGAAATATTCCACGAACTCTATTGTTCAAGATCATCCGCTATTTATATTCTTTAATGTTGTTTGCTGTCTCTTTGGTTAAAGGGGTTTGCGAATCAAACTTACAGCGTACTACCACCACCATGCTGTGTGGAAGAGAATATACGCTTTATTACTTCTTACTTATTTTGGTGCTAGTGTGTAAGGATGTGTTCACACTTTTTCTGTATACTAGGTTTTGTTCAGATGAGAACAATTTCTTGTGAACACAAAAATGAAGGCTCACACTTATCTCAGAGGTGGTCCAAGTACGGCTAACACTCACCTCAGAGGAGGTCCAAGTACGGCTCACACTCACCTCAGAGGTGGTCCAAGTACGGCTAACACTCACCTCAGAGGTGGTCCTAATACAGCTCACACTCACCTCAGAGTTGGTCCTAGTACGGCTCACATTCACCTCAGAGATGGATCAAGTACGGATCACACTTACCTCAGAGGTGGTCCAAGTATGGTTCACACTCACCTCAGAGGTGTTCCTACTACGGCTCACACAGTATGGCTCACATTCACCTCAGAGGTGGACCGAGTACGGCTCACATTCACCTCAGAGGTGGTCCTAGTATGGCTCACATTCACCTCAGAGGTGGTCCGACTATGGATTAGCATGGTAAACCGAGTATGGCAAACCCTCCCAGCATGGTTTGAGTATGGCTTCCACCCTCAGAAGTGGTCTGAGTATAATTATCTTGTAATTTATTTTGTAGTCCACTTAATTTTTGCAATGTGACAATAAATTCCAAATCTTTGCCACATTTTGGTTAACTCAACAGAAAAACAACTCACATGGATTAGGTCACATTAGGTCATGCTGTCCCACAAAAAGTTCAGTAACATTTTAGATATGGTCCATAAATTCATTGGCAATTATGGCACAGGTAATAGAAGTATTATGTCAGTGACAGAAAAAATTGTTACTGTATAATCAGTACATTCATTTTCTACCGCTCTTCCGAACTTCTCGGGTCACGGGAAGCCTGTGCCTATCTCAGGCGTCATCGGGCATCAAGGCAGGATACACCCTGGACAGAGTGCCAACCCATCGCAGGGCGCACACACACACACACACACACACACACACACACACACACACACACACACACACACACACACACACACACACACACACACACACACACACACACACACACTCACACACTCACTCTCATTCACTCACACACTCGCACACTACAGACAATTTTCCAGAGATGCCAATCAACCTACCATGTATGTCATTGGACCGGGGGAGGAAACTGATGATACTAGACTGGCATCATTTCTTCATGCATAAAATTTTGGTGTCCACTTTTGCCAGTTTAAATAATACCATAACTTTTGGCTTACTATGTAGTCATATAATATATAAAACTCTTCTAAGAGCTAAGCCCCCTTAAAGATGAAATCCTAGAACTGCCCCTGCAGTATTGTAAAATTCAGAATAAATTTTTAAAATTTTAAAATTTTTATTTATATCCAATGAGCAAGTCAGGGAAAATGGTGACAAGGAAAACTCCCTGAGGAAAAAACCTTGAAAGGAACCAGATTCAAAAAAGAGAACCACATCCTCATTTGGGTGACAGCAGAGAGTGTGATTGTAAATAATGACTTTTGTATTCATTACAGATTTAACATTGAATGTTAAAAACTGACTACCCTGCTAAAAAAATAGCATTGCTGGTCCAGCATAAGGTATGATTTGCATGCTGGGACCAGCTTGGGACGGTGGTATGCTGGTCCAGCATTAGGTGCTGGTTGCTGGTGTGCTGGCCGACTAGCCTGGGATGACGGTGTGCTGGCCGACCAGCCTGGGATGCTGGTGTGCTGGTCAACATATGTTGTCTATTGTGCTAGTATAATCCCAGCAAGACCACAACAAAACCCATTTGCAACATATCACATTTCTTAATGCACATTCCTAGTTAAATAAAGACCAAGACAATTTTCTAGAGAATTGCAATTCACTTTTTAATAAAGAAAAACATTCTGGATATTCCTATCATTTACATGGCTTTATATACACACACACACACACACACACACACACACACACACACACACACACACACACACACACACACACACACACACACACACACACACACACACACATTATATGTATATGTTTGTTTAAAATATTTATTGGACAATGACATTTGCCATCACACTGTAATATACACACATGCACAAATAATGTTACACAATATAACCTTTACAACACACATTTTCGGTCTTAGCTTCCGCTCTCTCTTTTAGCGAGTAACAAGTAGTATGTGGTGGCGATGACCATGTTTTTTTAAGAGGTGCTACCCGGAGTCGTTTGCCTTTAGACAACTCCTGCTTTATGTCTTCTTTGTTCTCTGAAAAATTATAGAAACAAAATAAGAAAAAAACTATATATCACTCATTTGTTTATATTGTGCAGTGAAGGAGTTACGATAAAACAGCTACTGCTTAAGTTACATACCTTTAAGAATCAGTATTTGTGCCCTGAAGAAGTCTTGCTTGCTTTCGATAAACACTGTAAGGTATATAATGTAATCGAAAACATTGCAAGATTTATTTTTGGAAAGTGCAGGAACTACATTTACCTTCGTGAACATAGTTGCTTTAAAGGTTGCATAGCGATGCAAACGATGATGCTGGATAATATCTCTTCACATTACTGCTTTACTAAAAAAAAAAAAAAAAAAAAAAACTTAACTACATCTTAATTGAGACAAATGGATTATATATATATATATATATATATATATTTCAAAAACAATCATTCTGAATGATTTACTGTATATGCTGCTTTCCTCATGGAGCCCGGGAAGTCAACATTTGTTGGTATTACTATATTTAATTTGTGGAGACACTTTAATCCCTAACGAACGATTTTTAAATGTTTTTATCCTTTGTTATTCAAAGCTTTTTGAGCTTTGTTATTTCAGTTCTTTATTCAAAAGAGGGAGCAAAAGAAATAACTTTATACTTAAATATATTCCAATATATTGTGTTTTAATCTTATATTAATGTGTTACATAGAAATATACACAAGCAAAAATAAAGGTTGTTCCCATAAAGCTCATTCAAGCAAGATCATACTGGTTAACCAGCTACACGTTTTGCTTGAACACCATGACTATGCTGGCCACCCATCTATACCAGCACTGAGCAGCATTATACCAGCACTATACCAGCTTGAACCAGTTAAAACCAGCCTGGACCAGCATGGACTTCATGCTGGTTTATGCTGGATTTTTCAGCAGGGTACAGCAACAGCACATCAAAGCCACTGCCATTGTCAAATGGTTCCTCAGCAGCAGGGATCACCACCTGTGAGTGTGAGAGACACCCAGTTATTTTTAGGCAGGATATAAAAGTCCTTTATTCAGTACTAACCTTCACAATAATAAATACCTAATGGAGCTACAATATTAGATGGAGCTCATTAATTAGGATTAGAGATTAAAGTTGACATACATGAATTATTTAGTCCTACCTTCTCTTTACATGTACATTTCAGAAAACATCTGAGGCACTTCTATCACAAATATTACAATCAAAACACACACAAACACACACAGAGTCGCACACACACATACACACTCACCCACGCACGCACACACACACACACACACACACACACACACACACACACACACACACACACAGACACATACACACACATACACATATAGTAATGTGAAAAAATTAGGACGCCCCATTAAATATTAAGTTATTTATTAGGAGATGTCAATTTCTGATCTTGTTTTAATTTATACCTGTAGATTAAAGTGATGTAACTGCTTGTAAACAACAACATTTTAAATTAAACATTTTAACAACATTAAAAATTAACAAAATTAGTATTTCAGCTGAGGAAAAAGTTAGGACACCCTATGCTCTGATAGATAGTTATTTCCCCTTTGGCTGAAATAACCTCAATGAGACGTTTCTTGTAGCCATTTTCTGTCAGTTTCTGACATCACCTCGAAGAAAGTTTCCCCCACTCCTCAATGCAGAATTCTTTCAGCTGTGTGATGTTTGAGGGATTTCCTGCATGCACTGTCTGTTTCAAATCACCACACAGGATCTCAGTAGGATTTTGATCTGGGCTTTGACTTGACCATAACAGAATTCTCCATTATTTACTTTTCAGCAAGTCCTTGGTGGATTTTTGTCATGTTGTAATTAAATTTAAAATTAGAGTAAATTTTTTGGTCTCACATGTTCACCTTCTGACACAATGTAAAATTCACAGATGAGCTGGCCAGGTCCAAAGCATCCCCAAACCATAACATTTCCTTCTCTTTCATGGTATATATGCATGTATGTATATGTGTGTGTGTGTGTGTGTGTGTGTGTGTGTGTGTGTGTGTGTGTGTGTGTGTGTGTGTGTGTGTGTGTGTGTGTGTGTGTGTGTATGTGTGTGTGTATGGCTGGGTTTTTGCTCACCAACAAGAAAAGTTTGTGGGTAAAAAAAATACTTAATATTACACATACACTTAACTAGAAGACTAAAAAGGATAATGAAAGCACACATAAATATTATTTCATGTTGTTTTATAAATGTTTTTAATTCTAAATGATATATGTGACCAGTGTCTGTAAAAACCCTTGTACGGAAGCAGACTATTAAAAAACTATTAAAAGTAATTTTAAATTAAATGTTATATTTACGGGGGGCACAGTGGCTTAGTGGTTAGTATGTTTTCCTCACACCTCCAGGGTTGGGGGTTCGATTCCCGCCTCTGCCTTGTGTGTGTGGAATTTGCATGTTCTCCCCGTGCCTCGGGGGTTTCCTCCGGGTACTCCGGTTTCCTCCCCCGGTCCAAAGACATGCATGGTAGGTTGATTGGCATCTCTGGAAAATTGTCCATAGTGTGTGAGTGAATGAGAGTGTGTGTGTGCCCTGAGATGGGTTGGCACTCCGTCCAGGGTGTATCCTGCCTTGATGCCCGATGACGCCTGAGATAGGCACAGGCTCCTCGTGACCCGAGGTAGTTCGGATAAGTGGTAGAAAATGAACGAATGAATGAATGAATGCTATATTTAATATGTGGAAGTAGTTAAGTAATTAATTTAATGAGCATCAAAAGATACAACTGAAAAACTGATTTTAATGGAGTTTTAAGATGATTTAACTTGTGCCCTGGGTTTGTCAACACCGTCAGACCTTTTTTTTTAAATAAAAAAATCAAGAATTATTGAGGGCAGCTAAAACTCTGAGGACCCCTTTATCACTTCCTTGTTCTTTCAATATGCCATGAGACCACTCTAGCTCTGGTACGTTTTTAATATTCTTTTAAATTTGTACCTACTTGTAAATACTTTGCATGTCACAACCATAGTGTGTCAACACCATAAACAATGTAATGTAAGATTTGTATGATATTTTCTGTTATAAATGATAAACAAGGTGGCTCTTGTGAGAAGCACATGTGTTATGAGAGGAAACATGGTATTTTGTCAACTCCGTCACAATTTCTTTCCTACTTCACATGGCAAGGGTGCCCCAGATGGCATTGGGGTGACAGTTAAGAGGTGTGCAGAGTGTTGTGCTGAGAGGTCGGGACATTGTGGATGGCAGAGCGTTTTATGAGATGGTGTCCAGCAGCCTAAGTGGTGTCAAGCTACAATATGTTACCAGTGATGATTTTCAGTCCTATGACACTCTCCTCATGCCACCCCTGAAAACCATTCCTGGAACAAGGAAGATCCATCAAGTTGTAGCTAAAGGGAATATCATCATTTGTAGAAACATTTCATGTTTTTGCAATGAGCCACAGATTTGCCAGTGTTTCAGTCCTGTTACTCACACTTTGGATGGCATCCCTCAAGACCCAGATGAAGGACCCAGACAGAGTCCTCTCGCATTGCTGATGGAGGCCATGGAGAAAGAACCTAGCAGAGAACCTGAGGGCATAACAACTGAGATAGGCCCTGATGATACTCAGAGTGGAGACTGGCTTGTTGTCATGTACGAATAGAACTGGTGGCTGGCTAAAGCCTTAACAAGATGTTCAAGTTGATTTTTTTCACCCTCATGGGTCAAATGTTTGTTTTAAGAAAAAACAAGGAGGCGGGATTTCTGCTTTGTGCCATTTACAGATATTCTAGTCAAGCTGAATGAGCCATCATCACCCGTCCATACAAGCAGCACCAGGGAGATATATAACATATCAGCAGAAGTCATGGATTTCATAGAAGAGGAACATCTCTGTGTTTAAACTCCATCGACTGCCTTGAGAAGTCAAATGTTCTGTTTGACTGTTTAGCAATATTTTAAAGGCTTAGCTGTCATTTTGACTATGGATGATTTGAATTAGTTTATATACTTTATAAGCAGCATATATTTGAAGCTGTTGTGGACTTTACAAAGGGGGTTCATTTCTTTTTCTATTGCCTGTAAAGTCCATCTACTCCCATGAGTTGAGTGTTTTTGAGTGTTTTTGTCTTTTGCAAAAATTGCTTATATAATGTGTTTTCTTCATATCTTTGCAATGTTATGATATTTGTGAGAGGTCAATGTTTCTTTTGAATGAAATATTTTTCTGTTTCTTACAAGTTTGTCACCACCTTCAGTTTTGTGTCAACACCGTTGATGCCTTGTCAACTCTGTCAGAATGATATATTGTTGTTTTTTTATTAAGATGAGCTGTTTTGTTTCCTCAAGAATATGTGTTAATAAAATGGTTGCATTTCAGTTATTGTGTAATTTGTATGCTTGTTCAAAGTATCACTGTTCATTATGGAAATTAAATGATAATCCATACAGCCTAAACCACAATCATTAAACATTGACTAATCTAACTTTTTAAAGGTGATATGATTATGTAAAATTTTTTTAAGACAACTAAAATCTAAGATTCAAAATATTTGTGATAATTTAATTAAAAGTAATTGTATAGACATTTCTATGTGTCTGATGGTGTTGACAAAAATTTATATATATATATATATATATATATATATATATATATATATATATATATATATATATATATATATATATATATATATATAAATGGGAGGTTGTTCCAAAACATGGTTACATACTTAAACCCACATTTAACAAATATGTATACACTGGTTTTTAAAATAATGATGTTTTCACTCAGACAGCCCAGGTTTGACCCACAGTATGGGAACATAGCTTTGGGTCATTAATGCTCAATGGTTAAGGCTCTGGATTACTGATCAATACAGTAGGTATGGGTTCAAGCTGTCACTGTTGAGCCTTTAAGCAAGGTCCTTAACACCCTCTACTCCAGGGGTGCTGTATCATGGCTAATCATGCACTCTGATCCCAGCTTCCTAACAATCTGGGATAAACAAAGAAAATGATTTCACTGTAATACAGATTTAAAAAAACAGTTTTTGATTACTTACCTCTCTGCAGTGTTAAATAAACATAATTAATACGTTACAAAACAACTAATGTTACTAATATGTACATCTGAAATACCCTTAGAATATTCTATTCTATGTTCTCGAACCTGGTTCATTTCCCAAAACTAATCAGTTCATCTGCTGATTACAGTAATAACTCCATATAAATCCTGCAAACATTCAAACATTCCTAGAGAAACTATGCAGATCAAGCATCTTGACACAAGCATTAAGTAAGGAAGCAGTCCTAGGGGTCATTATTTTGTAGCACAGAATAGTAATGGAGCCACTTTAAATTTATAGACAACAATATGGAAAACAAGGTATGTTACAGAAAATATAATATATTGTATATTTTGGTCCTTTCATTACATTGTAGGACAAAGCAGAATGTAAAATCAGAAACCAAGTGCATTTTTACACAATTTAGCTCTTTCTATAGATAATCATTATTCAATGAAATATTTCAAAGGACATTTTCTTCTAAGAACCTTACATTGTATGTATTTACATTGGCTGGCTTGTTCAGCTTTCATTCTTTTCATTTTTCAATGAGTCTGAACTTATCCATAAATATCTGCTCTACCTCTTTTGATGCAACCTAGAAGACAGCATTGGGATTTCATCTTAGATATATGCAGTGTCTGTCTCCAACATATGCTGATGTATATAGGAAACATATTTCGGTTTATTGGCCTCACAATATCCAGATGTTCAGGAAGCTGACATAGGAAAAAAAGTAACTCTAAAGCAGTGGTCCCTTTTTTCTCCGCGGACCGGTCAATGTTTGATCATTTTACCGCGGCCCGTGGGTGGCGGCTATACATTTTAATTTAATTGTAATTAAACATGCCTTTTTAACTCACTACAACGCTAAATCAATGAGAACCCTGAGCTTGTTTCTTTACAACGAGATGGTTCCATCTGGGGTAATAGTCCAGTTTATTCCGTTGTTTTGTTTGGTTGCAGAAAACCCCGCTTCACACAGATAGCATGTCGGAAATGGCGATAGGGATTTAAGTGCTGTGGTGACAATCTCAGGGTATTCCGCCATGACTTTAATCCAGAACACCGGCAGAGTTTCTAACTTTCTAATGATGTCTGTTTCGTGCTCATTTTTACTAATTTGTGGGTTAAATTTGAGCAAACACAATATACACGTACACCAAGCACTGTTAAACATGACAAAATACCGGTGAAGAGAGAGAAGAGCGATACACACCTTCTCTCTCCACCAAAGCTACAACACCACTGCCGCTCGCAGCCGCTCAGCTCCAGACGTCACCTTAAACCCAGCCCGAGATCATGATATTTTGCGCATGTGTGGTATTGGTGTGGCTTTAGGTGACGTCTCTCAGCTCCCGGTTAACCTCCCGTCCGTGGAAAGTTGCACAAACCCGAGAGAAATACACCACAGTAAATAAAATGGAAATAATTGAATGTTCCTTGGGCGGCCCGGTACCGTTTGGTCCACGGACCGGTGCTGGTCCGCGGCCCGGGGGTTGGGGACCACTGCTCTAATGTATCAGAAAAACCAAACAACACTGTGTTCACACACAAGTAACACTTTCCTCAGGGATTCTTTTACAAGGTTGTGGCTTTTTACTTGAAAGTGGTGAGGAGAATTCTCCCAGAGCGTCAGCTAGCACTGACTGATATGCTAACGGAGGGATAGTGTTAACTAGAATAAGCCTCAGTGGTTTTCTCTCCTCTCTATACTTACATCTCATATATCTAGCAAAGGCAGAACGATATGTTTTATTGAAGAGAGTGTACACCAGTGGATTCACCGCTGATGACAGGTATCCAACCCACACAAAAACATTATGGAGCACATTGATGATGGCATTGTGGCAGATGGTGGAGTCACAGAGAGCCACCAAGACGTTGGTAACAAAAAACGGGCCCCACATAACAACAAAAAGAATAAAGACAATGCCCAGTACTTTAGATGCCTTCTGTTCATTGCTGAGGGTCAACGAGCGCCGCAGAAACAGCTTCTTATCATTAGGGAGAAAGCTCAGTGCCAAACTACTATTCCACCTGGGTCGTGGCACCAACTGGTCCAAGCAAAGTGTAGCTTCACTCTGGAGGGCATTTATGGTCAGGAAGTATGTTACCACCATGATGGTCAATGGCATGAAGAAGGCCATAAAGGAGCCGATAAGTACAAATGAACTGTCAGTCAGAAAGCAGCTTTCTTCTTTGAACACTTTTGTGTGGTCTTGGAGGCCTATGACCGGAATGGGCATGGAGATACCTGTGGAAGCAGCAAGAAAGTATGCTAGAATCAGACACTGATTATTCAAGGTTAATTCCAGCCAGTTCTATTCACTCAGCAAAATATTGACATCTATATTGGCCTAGACTTTTATTTATTTCAGTACTTCTAATCTGCCCATTCATAAATGATTGTATTAATGACTTTTTTTAATCATCTCTTGCTTGTGTTTTTACGTTCACCATGGGCAATTTCCCACATCCTGCCCAAGGGCACCCTCACTCACATTTTTAATTTCTTCTCTTGTATGCCTTTATTTGTGCAAACCTGTTTTGTTCCACTAATTAGTTTTCTTGTTTAAGTTCTTAAAGGATTATATATGGTTGTGTTTGCACCATGAGTAGCTTTTATGGTCTTGTTGAGTTCCCTAAATTTGGGTATGTTTTAATAATGAAACACGTAGAGGCATAATCCCTATATTCGACACTTTAACTTAACTGATTGTATGTGCATTGTTTGGAATCAGTTACAATAACTTTGTAAGCTGTTAGGATACAGGTTAATGAAATATATGACTCATATGTAGAATTCCATTAGCAGATGCAGTTAACTATTATCTTTATCTATTTCCAGTATTAGTTTCAGATTAACAGCTTAATTTTTAACAACATGAATATTTCCCCCGGAGTCAAATCATAATGATGGCCAATTAAAGTTTGCTTTTACAGTTAGAGTGTCCTGAAGATGGTCTTTAGAGGTGGTTCTTAACCATTTAAGAACCTTTATTGCTTGTGATTAGTTGCATTTCCATATGATTTAATTTCCTCCAACAGTTTCTGGCCTATAGAAGCCCTGTCTATTTCCTTGTCTCTGAGGAAGGTTATACAATTCACTATCCAGTTTTCACAAGAGGTTGCTATTCTTATTATTTCTAAGATATCTTTTTCTAATGTTTGCTTGTTTTTTTTCTTTTGCATTTGTAGATTTCCTCACCATCTTTCAATAAAATGAAAGCAATGAAAACAGAACTTAGTAAGACTATGATCATATAATGGGAACGAAGTATGTATAACTCACTGGCAGAGATGGTCCAGACTGCAGTGATCTTGGCACGGGCACGCCATGGAGACTTGGCACGGCTGTGGGCTATTGGATTGCGGATAGCAATGTAGCGATCTACCGAGATTGCACACAGATGCATGATGGATGCTGTGGACAACAGCACATCGAGGTAGATCCACAATGGGCACAGGATGTCTGGGAATGGCCACGAGTATCCTATAATGCATACATACATGTTCATTTAAAATGTTATTGGTATCATTGGTTGTCATCGGTTCCAAATTGTCAGATGGCAGATGTTTGATAATGAGTCAGCCACTGGGGCTAATTCATTCTTAAATGTGTAGCTAATTATAGTTGCAAAATCATGCAGTGATGGCTGAAAGCACCTTTAACTCTGCAATGCTTTCAGACTTAAAAGGACAACACAGTGAATAGCGGAAATGATCACAGGGAGCCAATGTGTGAGCTCACCACCTGCAAGATGAAACATGGGGCTCAGGTGCAATGCCAGTCACGTGACAGTCATCTGTAAAATCTGTAATATGGATTAGGGTCTTAGAATGGACATGGGCACAAAGATTTTAACCTGAGTGGTGAAATATTAATAGCCTTCTATGCAAGTTAGGTCTTACCAATAACAAATTTACACATACAGGTTCATTTGAACAAAGCCCAGTCATTTTTTTGTGCTCAAAGATCAAAGATTTGATATGATTTGCATTACGAGTTGACATAAGTTTAAGATTTCAGCCTTTTATTTATATATATAAATTATTACCACCAGGAGCACTTTGTATTACTTTCCCAGGCTTTTACTATAACCTCTTTCAACGGTTCTTGTTTTGTGGGGTTTCACCCTTCAGTCTCCTCAGGAAGTGAAATGTCATCAAACCATCCACTTTCCCCCATGATGAAGTCCGTTGTTATGTTGGCAGGGTATTTTGGATTTGTCTTGCTGCATGATAAAGTTTCTCCCAATTCATTTAGATGCATTTCTGTATACACTTGTAAAATTGGCATGCAGGTGAGGGGACAGATCTTGCTTCTGGCAGAGGAGTATCTTAGAATCCTATTTACAAGTGATGGACGGAAAAGGTGCAAAATTGCTAAACAGATGTAGTAGGAGCACTGGTACAATCACTGTACCATTTTGCAGTGGTGAATGAATTCAGACATTGGAAAAGATCTCTGTTTACTGGTCAATTACCATCCCTGTCCTCCTCAATGGTTAATGACCAAAAGAATAAGCATACAACTTTAGGTAGTGGAAATGATGTCTTTCTGCATGATTGCAGAGTTTTCTCTCAAAAATAGGGTGAGGAACTCAACAATTTGAAATTCACTGCTCTTGCAAATTGAGATGTGCCAGGTGAGTACTGTAGGTTTGGGCACTTTACAAGGTTCCTGGGGGTGCTTTATCTGGCATATCACACTGGACAGAGACCCAGGGGCAGACACAGGAGCTTCTGGGGAGATTAAATGTCACTATTTGCTTGGGAATATCTGTGGATCCCCTTGGGGGAGTTAGAATATGTGTCTTGGGATAGTGAAGTCTGGACTGACTTTCTCAGCCTGTTGCCTTACAAAGAAAAACAGTGATTAAATGATTAAGGGATGGAATATATAGTAGAATTACTTTATATTCACCTCAACTATATAAACAGCTAATGCACATTTCTGTTGAACAGTTCATTGATAGTCACTTTAGCACTTCAAGTCCAGT
This sequence comes from Tachysurus fulvidraco, assembly GCF_022655615.1. Taxonomy (NCBI): domain Eukaryota; kingdom Metazoa; phylum Chordata; class Actinopteri; order Siluriformes; family Bagridae; genus Tachysurus; species Tachysurus fulvidraco. The sequence goes on along the minus strand of NC_062523.1, from coordinate 26,744,821 downwards.
CAAGTCAAGAAGCTTTTATTGTCATTTCAACCATATACAGTATAGCTGTTGCAGTACACAGTGAAATGAGACAACGTTTCGCAGGGACCCTGGTGCTACATAAAACAAAGACAGAGCTAAGGACTAGACACATAAAGTGCATCTGTGCAACCTGGTGCAAAAAGTGCAGGACAAGACAAAAAAGTGCAGGAGAAAAGACAGTGCAGACAATACACAAAAGACAATACTGGAATGAACACATTAGTATTATAGCAACGGTTACATGAAGTATTGTACTGTAAAGTATTGTGCAAAACTGCAATCGACTAAAATGTGAGACAGCATGTGCAAAGAGCAAAAACAATGTGCAAAACAGCATTTTAACAGTTTTATATGATAGTGCTGTAGACATGGATGTATATTGGAAGAATATGTATTTGGTGTGGGTCATTGCAGTCCATACTGTTGATTGTGCATGTGTGTGTATGTGTATGTGTACATGTGTGTGTGTGTGTGTGTACATGTGTGTGTGTGTGTGTGTGCGTGTGTGTATTGTGCTCAGTACAGTTCAGTTATGTCTGATGGCTTGTGGACAGAAGCTGTTACACAGATTCATGAGGGCCAGAATGCTTCAGTACCTTTTACTATATAGCAGGAGGGTGAATTGTGTGTGTGAGGGGTGTGTGGGGTCATCCACAATGCTGTTGGCCTTACGTATGCAGCGTGTTGCAAAAATGTCTATGATAGAGGGAAGAGAGACCCCAATGATCTTCTCAGCTGTCCTCACTATCTGCTTCAGGGACTTGTGATCCAGGATGGTGCAGTTCCCAAACCAGACACTGATGGAGCTGCTCAGGATGCTCTCAATGGTCCCACTGTAGAACATGGTCAGGATGGGGAGAGGGAGATGGGCTTTTCTCAGCCTTCGTAAGAAGTAGAAATGCTGCTGGGCTTTCTTGGTGATGGAGCTGGTGTTGAGTGACCAGATGAAGTTTTCTGCTAGATGAACACTAAGAATTTTAGTGCTCTTGATGATCTCTACAGGTGAGCCGTCGATGTTCAGCAGAGAGTGGTCGCTCTGTGTTCTCCTGAAGTCAACAACCACCTCTCTAGTTTTATCAACATTTAGAGACAGGTTGTTGACTCGTAGTTCTTGCTGATGAGGCCCACTACGGACGTGTCATTGTCAAGCTTGATGATATGGTTCGATCTGTGCATTTCTGCACAGTTGTGATTCAGCAAGGTGAACAGCAGTGGACTGAGCACGCATCCCTGAGGGGCTCCAGTACTCAGTGTGGTGGTGCTGGAGATCCTGCTGAAGAATGATTGTGTTGAATGCTGAACTAAAGTCTATGAACAGCATTTGTACATAAGTGTCTTTATTGTCCAGGTGGGTGAGGGCGATACGCAAACTTAGGGGGTCCAGTGAGGGTGGCCTCATGATGAGCTTCTTGAAGCACTTCATTACAATGGGTGTGAGTGCAATGGGACAATAGTCATTGAGGCAGGACACTGTAGACTTCTTTGAGACGGGGACGATGGTGGTAGTCTTGAGTCACATAGGAACAACAGTGCTGCTCGGGGAAATGTTGAATATGTCAGTAAAGACATCCCCTAGCTGTTCTGCGCATTCCCTGAGCAACCTGCCAAGAATGTTGTCTGGTGCAGCAGCCTTCCATGGGTTAACTTAAAAGGATGGTTTTCCTTGCCACTACGTTGTTCTGCACCTCAAACCGAGCGTAGAAGTCATTCAGCACATCTGGGATGGAGGCATCACTATCACAGGCAGCTGAAGCTGTCTTGTAGACCGTGATGAGCTTTGTTTCTCTGATGGCTCGGGACAGTTTGGCCTTTTCTGTTCTTAGGGCCACCCTGTCCCCTGTTCTGAAGTCTAGGTCTCTAGTCTTCAGCAGCACACACACTTTAGCAGTCATCTATTGCTTCTGGTTGGAGTGTGTGGTGATGGTCTTGAAGACGGTTACATCATCAATGCACTTGCTGATGTAGCTGGTCACTGATGCCGTGTACTCCTCCAAGTTGAAGGAGTCGCCATTCGTTGAAAGATGTTCCAGTCAGTGCACTCAAAGCAGTCCTGAAGAGCATAGGTGTCTCCTGCTGGCCAGGTTTTCACCAGTTTCAGAACCAGTTTATATGTGGTCTGTATGCTGGAAAAGTAGCAGAGGTGGGGCGGAACTGTGGATAATCAAACCTGGTTCCTGAAATTTTGAACCAAAGATCATAACTTCTGTCCTGTGCTCATCCAAGAAATTCCAAGTGGTCCATACTATAATTAGAGTAATCTGTACACATCGATTGATTTAATAGTGAAATTGTGCAAAGGTTGAGATACTGTAGCCATTTTCCTCTGACCTCTCTCATCAAAACAGTCTAAAATGTTAGAGGAAAAAAAAACAGAGGTTCGGACATGCAGAGATGTTAAATAAAATTATATTTGAGGTTAAAGGGGGTCTTTCTGCACTTCAAATAATGTTAAGTATTAGACCACATTAGTTTAAAAAATTACTAACAGATCAAAACACTGGAAGGGATTTTCATAAGGCACAAAGATAAAAAATTAACAAAATAATGCAGAGATGAAAATCACATTACAAGAAAGACCTGCAGCAGTGCACATCTCAATATTTAGCAAAAATCAAAGGTTACTTTATGATGAAAATCTCAGACACACACTGACTCAACACCCGCATTCACCATCTTCACCAAAACACACACACACACACACACACACACACACACACACACACACACACACACACACACACACACACACACACACACACACACACAAACACACACACTCATAGAAACACACAAAACCATGCAAAATTAATACTAGAAACACACTACCCCAAAATTTCTTAACATCATTAACCAGAATGTGTGTATGTATGTTTTATTTAATTGAGGCTGCAAATAATCAATGCTGTAGGAAGAAGAAAATTAGCTTGCAGAATAAATAAGGTGGAAATAATTAGAAACTAGGAAATTAGAAAGAGTGCAAAAGAGAGAAAAGGCAGAGATAAAGGAGTAAAAAAATATTTTTTTATTTTAACTAATATACCTTTAATGTGATTCTCATGTATGTTGCTCAAGTGGTTAAGGCTCTGGGTGGTTGATCGGGGTACAAGGCCCAGCATTGCCAAGCTGCTATTGCCAGGCAACTGAGCAAGGCCCTAAACCCTCCCTGCTCTAGGGGTGCTGTATCATAGCTGCCCCTGTGCTGTAAAAATGGGATATGTGAAGAAAAGTATTCCACTGTGCTCTTATGTGTATTTGTACATGATTTAAATAAAATGCATATTTGTATAAAGTATATAGTGTGTGTATGCATAAAATCATGCAGATACAAGTCAAGAGCTTCATATCACAAACATCACTGTGGCATGGTTGTTGGAACCACTTTATTATTTTATTAAACTGCTCATCTGCAGATTTTGAGTGTCACAGATAATGCCTACAGTTCTGTGGGTGTAAACACCCTGTTGATGAGAAAGAGCAGAGGAAAATAGCCAAACGTATTCAAGCTGCCAGGAAGGGTTCAGTAAATGAAATGATTATGCTTTACAACCATGGTGAGCAGTACAGCACTTCAGCAAGCACAAAACATTGAACCTTGAGGTGGATGAGCTACAACCCCTAAAGACCACATTGGGTTCCACTCCATTCAGCCAAGAGCTCGAATATGAGCCTATCACGGACAAAGGCTTACTCAAACTTGGAAAGATTAGAAGAAAGAAGGATCTCCTGTATTGGTAAGTCTATTCCCATGTGGGCCTCATCAGTGTAGGAATCCTATAGTAACATCTTTCTCAATAACCCAATTGGTTCATTTTTACTAAAATGGGTGAGAGTTATCTAAAATAAGTTGTCATGTTCTTATGTCTTGTCAAAATGTTAAACTTTATGCTCCATTATGCACCACTCATCTTTAAAACCAGTGCCCTGTCTTGAATCGTAGCACTTCTGGCTGAGTTTGTAGCTACAGTATAGAGGGAGTTTAATTTTTTGTTTATAAATGAGGGTTTAGACAGCAACATTATGGTACATTAACTTAAATAAATAAGTAGTACATTGCATTTACACTAGTGACAACTGAAGATATTCTCTTCCCTCTTCTATGCACTGGATCACATTCTCAATAGTCATGTTCAATATTCGTTATATCATTTCACTCATTCTTGATTTAGGTAAATATTACAAAGCTAACAGTGAATAACAGTAAATCTCAAAATGCAATGCTAGCAAAAAACATCAACAATGAAGCAATCAAATACAATGAGCTCACCATACAAGATAGTCACCATGGAAATGGGCATGATGAGGAAACCCAACAGCATGTCAGCTACAGCCAGTGACATGAAGAAGTAGTTGGTGGCATTCTGCAGTTTTCGCTCCATTGTGACAGCCATGATGACCAGGATGTTCCCTGTGATGGTGATGACCACGATTAACATGATCAACAGTGCTACCCAGTTCTTCTTCTGCCCGAGTTCCAGTCCCTGGCTCACACAAAACCATGCCTCCAGATTTGAGAGATTGCTGATCGTTAAGGATTCCATGCTTTCATTGCAGTTTAGCGAGATGTTGTGGACCTTGTAGCCCAGCATCTTCTCCAGGTCAGGGTCAAATGTTTGCACCTTCAGTGCACTAACAAAAGTGTTAATCCCTGGAGAAAAATAACACAGACTCTGTGTGCTCCTGAGTGCTTTTCCTGCTCCAAATGACCTCACACAATGTCTTTCATTAATAGGTATTCCTTAAAGAGCTGCAAATGGGTGAAAGCCTACACAAGCTTCCTGAAAAGGGGTCCTCTAGGGGTTCTGTCTTAGAATCAGGACAACATTAATATTTCCAGTTGTCCATCTGAATTTGATTGACTTGATCCAGCTATGCTGAGGGTCAGAGGGAGGGAGACAGACAGACATAGCAAGCAGGTATTGCTGAGCTGAGCTCCTTAGATGTTTGTTGGGTCTCTGTTTAAATAAATAAATAAATAAATAAAAATCAATAGAGATCGCCTAAATGACAGGGATAAAGTGTATACACACACACACACGCGCGCGCGTGCGCGCGCACACACACACACACAATTCTATTTTAAATTAAACTATATATAAATATATAGTTACTCCACAAGGTCTCCACAGACACAAAGATGCTCAGACACACACATGCACACAAGCACACACCTTTGTTAAGTTAAGTAAAGAGAATATAATAGGAAAACAATGCAATGCAGGTGGACAGACAGTGAAAAAACAGACTTATTACTGTAACTACTTACTATGAATGGTGTTTGTCTTTCAAGGCTGTTGATTTAGGAGAGCAGTGCTTTTGTCTTCATTCAGTAACAAATCTGTTCTTTTATATACACTCCAAAGACTAATACTTAACATACTCTCAAGCACACCAGTGATCACACCTGCAGTGATCTCGTTTATCACTGCTTTTCACTGCCGGTACGCTCTCACGCGCTCTCTCTCTCCCTCTCTCCCTTTCTCTCTCTCTCTCCCTCTCTCTCTCTCGCTCCTTTGCTATTTGTCAGGCTTCTCCTCCTCCTTTTGAGTTTTAACCATCTCATTGCCTCTCCCTATATCTTTCTATCCCTCGATAGATCACTTTCCACATAAGAGATTGTCGTAACTCAGAGCCCGTCTCCAAGTCGACACATCGCAGGGTGTCCTCCTCTCTTAGACTTTTTGGTTACTAAAGACTGTTTTAGTTAGACTTAACTGATAACTCTATAATTACTACAAAAACACTGAGAAAACTCCTCAGACCTGGATGAGAATGAGCAAACTTCTTTATTGTGGTCAATCAGCCAACAATCTTCTAAGAGAAATTGGCAAGTTGAAAGTAACAAATGAAAACCCCAAAAAGAGCATGTCATGCAAAAATCAATCAAAAACAAAAACTCTCGCGACGTTCTTGCAAAAGTAAAAAACACACACACACCAAACACACAGACACACACCACACACGCACACACACCACACACATGCACACACACCACACACCACACACACGCGTGCACGGGGCTGCTTCCTTTATCTGGCCAGAAGAATTTGACACACACACCTTCACCCCCAATCTTCTCAATATATACCCTGGCGCTCCTAGCCTCCTCTTTGGTTCCCAGTATTTCTTGGAGTCCCAGGTGCCATATCACCTTATTTATCGGCATCACCTCCTATGTTTTCTAAATACGCTGACCTAATTTCCCCTTATTTCCCATTACCTTTTCCCCATATGCCCATTTATGGATTTTCAACTAAGGGTGAAAAATCTTAGTAGAAATAATTAAAGTATTGTAAAGAATAATACTTTAATTATTTCTACTAAGATTTTTCACAACAAGATGAAATAGGTAAGAAAGTGGAAGTTGAAGAAAAATAAAATAAAAACTAAAAAAAGTGGTGGGGAAAGGAATCTACCACAAATGACTACTGCAAACACACTGAGTAAGGCTCAGAATGGGCAATTTTCTGTGAATGTTTTCAGCCATACATGTCTGCACTTAAAATGTCCACAGTGAAAATTGACTGTGGGAAATTTAGAGGTAAACTCTTTTTTCTTTCTTTCCTTCAATATAACAGATTACTGCAAATTTCATGTTGTAGGATCTTCAGTCAGTAATTACTGTAGGAGGCAGGTGTACAACTCTGAGCAAGACCAGCACTTACTGTACAACACAGAGATAATCAGCATGACAGTGCAGAAAACCCTAAGGGTCATTTTTTTTTTTTTGCTGTAAACAACAAATAAACACATAGGTTAAAATGTTGAATAGTTTGTTGGAAAAAGGCATTTTGTGTACATTTTAGACCCATATTACAGTAGGTAACTATTTATCATGTTCCATTTTAATTACCCCGGAAATGAGGTAAAATATAGTTGCCAAGACGCAGTTATGCGGCCTAATGTAAATGGAACAGTTTTAACAAATCAGATCAGAGAAAACACATGAAGTGACCAGGTGTAAAAAGACCCTAACTTGCAACAAACATGGCTACTGGCTGTAATTACACACAGGGTTGGAAAGAGTATTGAACAATTATACCTTAATGCAATGATGTAAGCATATATATAATGTTTTAAAGTATTACTCAATTAAAAATGGAAGTATCCAGCTAAAATTTATTTCAAGAGGAAATAGAAGTTTTGCTACATTAAATATAATACACAATATTTACAGTCAACTCTTTTGTCTTTGAGGAATTTATCATCGTATAATTTTTGGTTTTGGCTGAATGGTGAAATACACATTGCTTTATTGAACTGCATTTCTTTCTTGAAGGGCCACGTTTCCCCACACTTCCCGGTTTGCAAAACTCACTTCCTGTTTACATTTATGGCATTTAGCAGGCACCCTTATCCAGAGTGACTTACAACTGAGCAACTGAGAGTTAAGGGGCCCAGCAGTGGCAGCTTGGCGACCTGGGGTTTGAACCCATGACCTTCCAATCACTATCCCAACACCTTAATCACTGATCTACCACATCTCAGTGATGTCACTTCCGAATTGGATATTTTGGAGACAGAAAAGTGTCAGCTAGAATCAAAGGAAAGGTGTACAAGACAGTAGTGAGGCCAGTTATGCAGTATGGGTTACAGACTGTAGCAGGTAGGAAAAGACTTGAGGCATCTGGAGGTAGCAGAGATGAAGATGGTGAGGTTCTCTTTAGGAGTGACGAGGATGGACAGTATTACGGACGAGCACAACAGAGGGACAGCTCAGGATGGCTGTTTTGGGGACAAGGTCAGAGAGGCTAGATTGAGATGGTTTGGACATGTACATTATAGAGGAGGGAGATGGTTATATTGGTAGAAGGATGTTGGAGATAAAGCTGCCAGGTAAGAGGTCAAGAGGAAGGTCAAAGTGGAGATATATGGAAATGTTGAAAGAGGATAGGAAGTTAATTGTTACCAGAGTAGAGGATGCTGAGGATAGAGTTAGGTGGAAACAGATGCTTTGCTGTGGCCACCCCTAACCACTAAAGCCGAAATTTGAAGAAGAATACCGGTGCAGCGGCCATTTTATGTGACTATTGGCTATATAAGCAAGCTGCCTAAACATGGTTCTTCACCAGATGGTCTTCTCAGTTTGCCTAGTGCATCTGTGTTGTTATCCCATATTGTTCCTGTTCCTGTCCTGCTTGGTTTGACCCTGCATATTCTCCTGTTGTTGTTTTCTGCCTGCTCTGCATTGCCCTGTTTGCATGTGCACCGGATTATTGGATTGTTTATTTACTCTTTTTTCTGCCTGCCCTGCATTACCCTGTTTGCTCCTATGTTGGATTATTGACCTGTTTTCATGTCTCTAGTTGAAGCTGCCTAACTTCTGGCTGTTTGGCACTACCTTGAACCGTACCAACCTTAATTAAAGACCAAAGTTGAGTTTCCACCGGTGTCCTGCATTTGGGTCCACGCCTGCCATTCCTGAAATCTTTCCATCTCATCTCTCTTAGAATATTAGAACCTCATTTTTTAAAATTAAAAATATAATTCATCAAAAATTTGTTTATTAGTGAAATATTTCTATGAATTCTTGCTACAATTTACTAAATGACTACAATCAAGCATCCAACTCTCCAACTAACTGGATGTTTCCATTTCTAGTTTTGTCATTGAACTAACTAAATGCACCAAGACTAAAAACAGGCTCAACAGCCTTGTTAGATTTATTCATAGATGTATTGAAAGAGAACATCAATCTTAAGTAGTTCCAACTCCACCTCAACAGAAAAACATCCACTACAGGTCAGTAAGAGTGCAATACTGAAGTAGACATTAAAGTTGAAATGGTACACATATACACATCTAGACATGTATGTATGTGTATACACATATTGCCCGATATATTTAAGGGGTGGCTGTTTTCAAAGATAAGTCTTCTGCCTTTACTGACATATCCAGAAAGATTAGGTTAGCACCAGAATTTATGATAACCCATGTAGCTGGATGGAAATGTTTGTTTTAGCAAGGAACAATGTGGATCATGTGGATGGTTAAATGATTATTGTTTTCTTTCTATCATGCATAAAAAGTTCAATTATTTATTTGTTCATATTGACAACCCTGATTTGAGATTAAAACCTGAAAATAAAGATTTTTCATGTAACATACCTACACATTTTTTTCTTCATTTCAAACTAATCTTACATATAAATACACAAAATAGATTATGTTTAAACTGTGACTGTGTTTAAATATTGTTTTTCTTTATTTAAGAAGCTTAACAGCCCAAAGAATATTTCAAACACAGTGAAGTTGCTAATTAAAACACATTAAACACTGAAAATATAAATATATTGACATAGTGGGTTCCATTATGACTTGATATCTACACTAGACTTGATAGTTTGTCTGATAAATTTCCTAAGTGCCATTAACTTTGACAATCAGAAGTGATCTCATTTGAAATTAGATTGACAAAGACACAAAGACCTTTTGAGGACTATAGTGAGAATCATTTCTACAAATGTACACATCAAACACTTGCTGTATTAGGTTTATTTTTGTGTTCAGTTAGTTTAAATATAAAGTGAATGAAAGAACTTTCAGTTAACCTGTCAAACACTGGCTAAAAAGTGAAAAGTGTGGCTTGTGTATGTATGCAATTCTGCATATGTGGAACATGGTAGCACAGTGTTTAAGGTGTTATTAATTGCATGGTTCTGGGCCACTTCTGGGCCCCTGAGCAAGGCTTCCGAAATGCCGTAAAATGTATATTCAACAACCTGCATCTGTATTCTTCTCTTTGATGTGTCACCAGGTCAGTGCTGGTCGATAGTGAAAAGAAAAGATGGTATATAGTCAACTAGCATTCAGTATGTCCCCTTTTCAATGCCAGTGATGGTGAGAATAACCTGGAGAATGTATGCCAATAATATCACGAGATAGAGTGAAGAAAATTACTTTAGGATTAGGATTATGCATTATACGTTGCAGCCAAAGTGCTGTACATCAAGTAAAAAACAAACAAAAACAGTGCAAAAGTAAAAACACAATCCAAAGCAAACCAAAAGAAAACACAAAATTCTACACCTTCATACAGAGTTAAAACATACAGAATAAAAGTGGGTTTTTAAAGCAGATTTAAACAATGAGACAGTGGTAGCAGATCTTAAATGAAGAGGGAGATTGTTCCACAACTTTGGAGCTGCTGTAGCAAAAGCCCGATCGCCCTTAGTTTTAAAATGTGAATGTACAGAGAGAAGGAATTGATTAGAGGATCTGTTTATCAAATGTCAAATGTATTTCGATGTTTTTGTTATCAAAAAAACAACACCAAGGTTTCTAATATGATTACGTAAATATGCAGACAAAGTGCCAAGCTACTTTATAAGACCAGAAGACACAGTTGTTGGACCAAAAACTATTATTTTGGTTTTGCCATTATTTAACTGTAAAAAAAAAAGCACTTAATGTCCTGAAGACAAGCAAACAGAGTGGACATAGAGCAGTTATTGTTTTTAACAGGAAAATATAATTGAGTATCGTCAGCATAGAGATGATATGATAAATTGTGTTTCTGAAAAATATAACCAAGTGGAAGCATATACAATGAGAAAAGCAAAGGACCCTAGATAGAGCCCTGAGGAACACCATAGGAGATTTGAGCCCTAGATGAAAAACAATTTCCCAAATTCACAGAAAAAGATCTGTCCTTGAGATAGGAAGCAAACCAGTTCAGCACAGATCCCTGAAAACCAGCTACTTGATGAAGTCTTTGTAGAAGGATATCATGATCTATTGTGTCGAAAGCTGCACTTAGATCAAGCATGATTAGAATACAGCAAGAACCAGAGTCAAGTGACATTAAAATATCATTGGTAACCTTCAATAGGGCAGTTTCTGTACTGTGAAATTCTCTAAACCCAGACTGAAATGTGTCAAAGATGTTAAAAGTACTTAGGTAAGAGAAGACCTGCGAATACACAACTTTTTCCAAGACCTTTGAGGTGAAGGATAATTTTGATATAGGTCTGTAATTATCCAGCGCATATTGATCAAGATGATGCTTTTTTAACAATGGTTGGACTATAGCATGCTTAAAAGAAGATGGTACAATTCCATTTGTTAAGGAGGTATTAATAATAGCAGTGACAACAGAACTCAAAGCTGGAAAAACCTCTTTAAAAATGTGAGATGGCAAAACATCAGAGTGACAAGAGCCATGAGTCGAAAACTAGATATTGAGCTCCGTTGCGAAATCATTTCTAGAGAAAGAGAATTTTGAGATGGAATATTAGACCTGATACACTCGACTTTTTGTGTAAAATGATTTAAAAACTGTTCATACAAGTCAGTGGAAATTTCTAGTGATGCACTAGGAGCAGGATTTAAAAGGACACTGATTGTATTAAAAAGGATCTTTGGCTTGTTTGCATTTTGAGCAATTAAATCTGACAGCACTCTGATATTGTTTAAGACATTCTCTGAAGATTTCGTATGAAACCTGAAGTTTTTCTTTCTTCCAACTATGCTCATCATGCCTACACTCTTGTCTAACAGCACGAATAGGTCCCTGAAGCCATGGATGTACCTTCCTTTTCACATTGGATCTCTGAAACCTTAGGGTGGGCGACTGAGTCCAGGGTGGAGTTGCAGGTAGTATTAAAAATTTCAACTAATTCATCAAGATGGACACCAGTAGATAGATCATCCACAATAGTTGAAATATGGGTAGATAAGTATACATCATTAAAAGACGTAGCAGTAGAAGAATTAAAACATCTGGAGTAATGAGGAGAGTGATAGGTTTTAAGCAGAGAGCATGGCAATACACAGCCAAAAATAATTGGACAATTATCTGAAATAACAACAGCACATAGTACAACATGATTCACAGGAAAACCACGTGACAACACTAGATCCGAAGTGTGACCTTTCTGATGTGTAGGGCCAGTGACAGAAAGTGAGAGATTAAAAGAGTCCATAAGAGATAAAAACTCTTTGACCAGAGGCTTTGAATGGCAGCAGACATGAATGCTTCACATCCTGCATTCAGGTCCCAGCGTTCCTTGGGCTTAAAACTTTACTAAACTTCATCATGAAATGTTAAGCAAAGTAACAAACAATCTTTAATAGGATGTAACTTAAGGGCAAATCATAAACTAGTTTTTAAAATGCCCATAGTGCATGATGAATGTGACTGTGAGGAGACAATGAAGCAGAAGACTTAACTACACAAACTAAATAAGAACTAATTAACAGGGAACTGACGAACATATAATCTATAATGATGCAAAATGGAGATGACCAATGACAAGATGGTGACAGAGACGGGACTCAAATCAAAACAAAAAGCAGATGACAGAGGGATCAAAAATGGGAGCGAGGCGACAAGCAGGAACATTGACAGGAAAAGAATGATTCTACCTCATTTTCTTCTGGATCACAAAGGCAGAGTCTCAAAGTCTATATGAACAGGCAAAAAATCACACACACAATAAAGTGCTTTTTCCTTTAGGCTTTTTATAAATTTATAAAATAAATTTGAGTTTTCTGAATCCTGCAATAGTTAACACTTTTGGATTCAATAAAGATGGAGGTTAGTTTATTAATGTATCTATATTTTAATTCAAAAAGGACTGCACTTATTGAGCTATGTAAAATAAATCATAGCACAACACTTTGGTAATGTATATTTGTAGCACAACTAATTTAATTGTGAAACTGACAGTCTGGCAAAGGCTCAATGTCTCTGTTATTCGGGATTTTGGAGTGCTACCTAAAACCTCGGAGTGCTACCTGAAACCTCAGTGTGCTACCTGAAACCTCGGAGTGCTACCTAAAACCTCAGAGTCCCACCTGAAACCTCAGAGTGCTACCTGAAACCTCGGAGTGCTACCTGAAACCTCGGAGTGCTACCTGAAACCTCGGAGTGCTACCTGAAACCTCGGAGTGCTACCGGAGTGAAACCATGAATTGCTTTAGTGGGATTTATTCTAATTGCAGTATCTGCTGACATCAAGTCATACCATTTATTTATTTCTGAGAAGTATGTCTTCACCATGATTTTTTAATTATTCATTTTTATATTTAAAATGATTCTATTTTATATTCATTTTTATCTTTAGAGCTAAACATCTAATCAGCCAATCATGTGACAGCAGTGCAGTGCATAAAATCATTCAGATATGGGTCAGCAGCTTCAGGTCATGTTCATGTCAATCATCAGGATGTTTCCAACATCTTGTACAATCTGTACTACAAAGAGTTTTGAAAGCAAAGTGAAGCCCTATCATGTTTTAGTAAGTGTTTCGTGACTGTATAATATTGTCAGATCATTCAGATAATTTTTTTATTATATTTTCATAAAGATGCATTATGATCAAATTGGCATAATTTATTTGGAATTTCTTACTTAAAGGAATGTATTGGTACATAATATATAAAATAAATAAATACATAAAATAAATAAATAAAAATGTAGTCAAATATTTTCTCTGCACTCAAAAAAACGATTTGTTCATCTTACTTAATTCAATTATGGACAGTGGTTCCACACAAGCAACTTGCGTTTCATTAACATTAATGGAAGGTTTTGAACCTATGTAAACTTCTTGTGTTGTGACAACACAACAGAATAAGGATGAATCTATGTAAAAAAGTAATGTCCAAACAAATCAATGGAATTGCTTCCTTGTAATTTAAACTGTTTAAGTTAACTGGACATAATTTTGTTTATTTAAAATTGGCCAAACAGGTTTAATTCAGCCAACACAAGGAGATTAGTTTCAAATAACTCAATTAAATTATGGACAGTGGTTCCATCCAATTGGCTTTTGTTACTGTTACTCAATGATTTCGATTTAAAGTTACGCCCTTCAAAACAGCATTTGTTTGTGTGTGATTGTCTTGTAGAGTAAAAAAACCCACAAAGAAATGTAACAATTTATAAAGCTGTATTTGCCAAACTTGCAATAAACAGTGTTTTAAACAGCCTGCTCAGTAAATATATATGAGTATATATATTTATATATAATATGTATATAAGAATATATAAATATGAGTTTTTGAACATGTGCAAAATTCTTATGCAAAATATAAGATTATCTAAAATAACTGCAGTCTTTTGATTCAAAAACAAAGTCAGAAGGTGAAAATTAAAACTCGGCTAACAAGATAACTACAATTAAATAAAATACATTTACAAGAAGTAAAAAAAAAAAAAAAAAAGAAAAAAAAAAAAAAGAAATCAAACATGCAACCAAAATGTCCAGATGGTAGTGTAACGATGTCTAACAATTATTAAATGCCATATATCCTGGATCGCCTCCTCTGCAGTGGCATTGTCTGTATCCTAGAGTGGATATATTTGAAAAAAAAAAAACACATTACTCTTAAATTCCTGTTTATCAGCTTTAAAAAAAAAGCATTTAGAATCCATTTTAAAAAGCATATACTCACAAAACACTCCTGAAACAGTCTGGTAGGTTCTTCATTTAGGTAGGCACAAAGAGCTTCAATTATACACACTCTCCTCACTTCGATGTCATCAGTCTAAAGATTTTCAAATAAGAACAAAGTTTTAAAATTCCAGGCTGTTGTGCTGGGGTAAGTTTGAGCTAAACTATGCAGAACATTATCCATATACAGTAGTGTTATACATGAAACATCTGTCTGACTAGGAAACTAGTGAGAGAGGTGTTTAATTTTTTCTCCAATTACTCCTCCTCTGTTTGCAAAGATTATATGAACCGACAAAAAAAAATCACCTCAGACATATGCTAACGTTAGCAACAAGCACGTGTACATACATACGCTTGTATGAACCGACAGAAAAAAATCACCTCAGACATATGCTAACGTTAGCAACAAGCACATGTACATACATACACGCTTGTATGAACCGACGGAAAAAAAATCACCTCAGACATATGCTAGCGTTAGCAACAAGCACGTGTACATACATACATACATGCTTATATGAACCAACAGAAAAAAAAACTTATGCCAGCAAAATACAAACTTTGTAACTGGGAACATATAACACGGCTAACGTTATTAAATGTGACCTGACAGAAATAGCTCATGTTACTGTGAACGGACAGCAAATGAGAAAAAAAAATAGCACTTAACATTTAGTAAACTTATTAACATTAAACAAGCAACGGTTTTAGAGTAATCATTTATTGTCAGAAAGATTTCTATATATTAGACTATTTACACTCACCGTTTCAAAGTGCTTTCCAAAAACCTCGTCTGACACGATTCACCATCTTCCCTCTTTCGCGCTGTTTTCATCCAATACGTTGGAAATCGTCACTTCCGGTTTTTTGAATCGCGAAATTAAATGCTTTACGTTAGTTTAACGACTGATTATTAAGTATAGTGGAACATGACACATTTTAAGTTAATTAAACGCAATACAATAGTGTTTTGATGGGGAATGAAATGTATGTGTGTTATTTTAACAAAACATATTTGGGTAAAACAAACAGTGCTGCAAAATCATTTTTTTTGAGTGTGTATATTGTTTATAAATCTTTTTTATTGTATCACACATTTTATGTATTTATGCAGTGGCTTTAAAAAGTATTCATCCCCATAATTTTTTTCTGTATTACAACATCTAATTTAAGCATAGAAAATGGGATATTCTCCTGCTAAAAGCTGAAGATAAAGAGCTGATAAATAATAGATCTGATGATGAGCCCTGAATCTCCATATCAGGTATCAATTATCATTAAGGTTTTCACCAGTCATTACTAAATCTGTCTCCATCTGGAACAATGCTGCAAAAGAGTACATTTATTTGTTGTGTTTTAACAGCTAGCCATCTGGACGTGTACGTCCTAGTAATTAGCTCTGAGTTATTGGAAGACAGAGGTGTCTTCCAATAACTCAGAGCTAATTACTAGGACGTACACATCCAGTTGCCAGATAGGACATATAATTTCATGCCAGTTTGACAAGGCCAGTGCTAGCAAAGTGAGCTACATAACATTTGGGAATTGCTTTCATGATTTTGGTGCTGACATTCTCACTTTCTTTGATTCACATGCTGGTTTAATGCCAAGGTGCTGATATTTTTAGATGCATTTGATTTTCGGCATTTAGCAGAAATTACCCTTATCCAGATTGACTTAAATTTTTATTTCAATTTATATAACAGAGCAAGGGGTCACGGTGGCTTAGTGGTTAGCACGTTTGCTAACACCTCCAGGGTTGGGGGTTCAATTCCCGCCTCCGCCTTGTGTGTGTGTGGAAATTGCATGTTCTCCCCGTGCCTCGGGGGTTTCCTCCGGGTACTCCAGTTTCCTCCCCCCGTACAAAGACATGCATGGTAGGTTGATTGGCATATCTGGAAAACTGTCCATAGTGTATGAGAGTGTGTGTGTGTGCCCTGCGATGGGTTGGCACTCCATCCAGGGTGTATCCTGCCTCGATGCCCGATGACGCCTGAGATAAACACAGGCTCCCCGTGACCCGAGAAGTTTGGATAAGCGGTAGAAAATGAATGAATGAATGAATAACAGAGCAATTGAGAGTTAAGGGCCTTGCTCAGGGGCCCAGGTTTGTGGACCAGGATCTCCAAAGATTTTCTAGGTTACTTTACAATATTTCATTTCCACTTTGAACAAATCACTTTTGATACTGTACAAATACCATGACTCTGGTTCAGTACACACTACTACAATCATGGGGAAACTATGATTTGCTAACTTGACGGTGGTCCAGAAGACTTTCACTGACACCCTCCATAAGGATGGCAAGCCACAGAAGATTGTTGCTGAAAGGGCTGGCTGTATCAAAGAATATTTATGAAAAGTGTATATGGGCAAAGTGTGGTAATAAAAATGTGTACAAGCAACAGGGATGAACATAGCCTTCAGGAGATGCAAGAACGTGGAGGAGCTTCACAAGGAGTGGACTGAGGCTGAAGTCAGTGCATTGAGAGCTACCATACAGATCTATCCAGGAAATGGGCTATAATTGTAGCATTCCTAGTGTCAAGCTTCTCCTGAACCAGAAACAATGTCAGAAGTGTCTTACCTAGGCTTAGGAGAAGATAAACTGGAGCATTACTCAGTGGTACAAAGTCCTCTTTTCAGTTGAAAGCAAATTTTGCATTTCATTTGTAAATCAATGTCCCAGAGTCTGGAAAAAGAAAGGAGAGGTACAGAATCTAAACAGACTTCACAGACTTCAAGTCCAGTGTGAAGAGTCCATAGTCAATGGTGATCTGGGGTACCATGTCATCTGCTGGTGTTTTTCCAATGTGTTTTATTAAGTCAAAGTCCAAAAGATTTTAGAGCACTTCAGGCTTCCATCTCACAAGCTTTATGAAGATGCTGATGCCCCTGCCCACAGTGACAAAACTACTCAGAACTGGTTTGTGATATTACTGTGCTTGACTGGTTGGCCAACTCACCTAACTCCTACCCTATGGAGAATCTGTGGGAGGAAGATGAGAGACACCAGACATCACAATAAGGATGAGCTGAAGGCTAATATCAAAGCAACCTGAGGTTCAATGTCAGCACCTCGGCAGTGCCACAGGTGGTGAATGCATGCCATGCATCCTTGCCATGCCGCATTCATGCAGTAATTTGTGCAATAGGAGCCACAACCAAATATTAAGTGCATAAATAAACATACTTAACACAGAAGTTTTTACTTTTCTGTATTAAAAATCATTTCTTTGATTAACTTAAATATTAAATTTTCTGATATTATTATTTTGATATACAGTACTGGATTTTTGATTTTCATGAATTGTGAGCCATAATTATCTACATTAAAAGAGAAAAGGCTTGAAATATTTTACATTTACATTTATTACATTTTCATGTGTAATAAATCTAAAAGTTTCAATGTTTTAATTAAATTGTTGGAAAAAATGAATGTTTCTTAATATTTAATTTTTTTCAAGATGCATCTGTTTATACATAAAGGTCCTTCGATATCACTGCAAATTCAGAAATGTGAGCATTGATATGAATTCTGCAATTCAGCGAAACATAATGTTAAACACTATAATACTTTACCTTCTCTCCTTATCAAAAACAAATTATTCAAGACCTTGTGCCCCCCCCCCCCCCCACAGAGTTCACTACTGTTGGAAAATAAGTAACTCCGTGCATGACCATAGCCTTTCTCATGGTTTCACACAAACACACACATACATGTATAACTCATATGGATAGAAATAAACTGAAAGATCTCATGTCATTGTGACAGGTATGCATCATGTTATTGTGGAATATTTCAATTAAAGTAGCTGCATTTATAAAAGGCCCCAATTCCATGGTAATCATATTTGCTCATTATAGCAAGTTATTATCAGGTTGTAAGATACATGCATTACCCTCAAACAAGCACTGAAATTCTCCACGAATGTGGAAAGACTAATGTGGAAAGACTAATTCCAGCTGACTCATATTCTTTACAATTTCAGTGAAGCCTTGCTGTCAAATGAAAGTACTAGATGTTCAAGGAAATAATCCCCCATGTCATTGTGTACACATGCTGAACTGTATGTAGTTATGGTAACAAGGCTGTTCTGTTACAGTGCAGAATAATTGACTGAAAAAACTGTAAAAAAAAAAAAAAAAAAAAAACCACAAATAAATAAATGTTTCAAATCTTTGTGAAAACAATTGTTTTATCTGTAGCTTTTAAAAAATTAGGGAAAATGTATGTATTGTTTACAGCAATAGATAATGATTGCAATACCATTAAATTGGTGGGCGGCATGGATGGAGGCATGTGTGTGAGTAAAAAAGAAATGAGATCGTAACCTTTATGTAACCTTTATGTAAATATATGTAAACAGTTGCCATAAAGCTAAATTATATGACTTGTTCTTATAACTTTAGTAGACTTTAGTAGAAATCTCATTCATAACTAGAAAAAAATTCATTCTTTTGTAGGTATTAGTAAATGCATCAAAGCACTAAGCTCTTCAATGGCAACTAAGAGTTTCTTCAATGGCAAACTACGTTTTTATGGACACTGTATTGTGATGATGACCATCTCCAAGACTATCACGACACACTCCAATCAGAAGCCGTGGATTATTGCTAAAGTGCGTTTGCTGCTGAAGACTAGAAACCTAGCCTTCAGAACCGGGGACAGGGTAGACCTAAGAACAGCAATTTTCCTGAGGAAATTAAAGAATCGAAGCATGCACATGCCCAGACAATCCACAGCCACTTCCAGGACAGCAGAGACACCGGGCGCATATGGCAGGGCATTCAGGTGATCACGAACTACAAGACAGCTTCACCTGCCTGTGATAGGGATGCCTTCCTCCCAGATGCACTGAAGGACTTCTACACTCGGTTTGAGGTACAGAACAACATAGCGGCAAGGAAGACCACCCCCTCCCCAATGATAAGGTACTCTGTCTATCCACGGTCAATGTGAGGAGAACTCTATGCAGAGTTAACACACGGAAGTCTGCTGGACCAGACAACATTCCTGGTAGGGTTGCTCAGGGAATGTGAGGAACAGCTAGAGGATGTCTTCACTGACATCATCAACATTTCCCTGTGCAGTGCTGTTCCTATGTGCCTCAAGACAACCACCATCGTCCCTGTCTCAAAGAAGTCTACAGTGTCCTGCCTCAATGACTATCGTCCCATCACACTCACACCCATCGTTATAAAGTGCTTCGAGAAGCTTGTCATGAGGCACGTCAAGACCCAGTTACCACCCTCACTGGACCCACTACATTTCGCGTATATCATCCAAACCGCCCCACGGATGATACCAGTGCCACAGCCCTCCATTTTGCCCTCACCCACTTGGACAATAAAGTCATTTACGTAGGTATGCTGTTCATAGACTTTAGTTCAGCACCTGATTGGGAAACTGAGCTTGCTGGGACTGAACACCTCCATCTGCAACTGGATCCATGATTTCCTGACTGGGAGACCTCAGTCAGTCCGCAGTAATGCACAGATTGAACCATATCATCAAGTTCGCCGATAACCGTGGTGGGTCTCATCAGCAAGAATGATGAGTCAGCATACAGAGAGGAGGTGCAACAGCTAACTGCCAACAACCTGTCTCCGAATGTTGATAAAACTAAAGAGATGGTTGTTAACTTCAGGAAAGCGACTACTCTCCACTGAACATTCAAGCATTTTGAGCATTCTGCGCAGCTGCATCACTCTGGTTTGGGAATAGCACCATCTCAGCGGATAGTGAGGACAGCTGAGAAGATTATTGGAGTCTTTCTTCCCTCTATCATGGACATTTACACCAGTCGCTGCAGCCGTAAATCCAACAGCATTGTTTATGACCCCACACACCCCTCACACACACTCTTCACCCTCCTGCTGTCTGAAAACAGATACTGAAGCATTCAGGCCCTCACGACCAGACTGTGTAATTTTTTTTCCACAAGCCATGAGACTCCTTAATAACTGAACTGAACTGTTCTGAGCACAACATACACATGCACATCAACTGTATGGACTGCACTGACCTACACCAAATACACACTCTTCCAATATACATCCATCAAACTGTTTACATGCTGTTTACATGTACATGCTGTTTTGCACACTGTTTTTGCTCTTTGCACATGCTGTATCACATTTCAGTTGATCGACTCTGACTTTGTTCTATGTAGCATCATGGTCCTGGAGAAATGTTGTATCATTTCACTGTGTACTGCAACGGCTATATATGGTTGAAATTACAATAAAAGCATTGATGATGCAACAGGTCACGCTGTTTAGTTCCAGTAAAGGTAATTCTAAATAGTACAGCATGCAGTCAAATTCTAGACAACTTTGTGGAAAATTTGGTAATGTTTTCCATTCTGGGAGTGAAGGTTGGGTGACCACATACTGCCATATAGTGCAAGCTGAAAGTGGCTTTATTATTCTAAGAAATTTGTAATCACTGGTGAACCTAAAAGCCAGTGCAGTTTCAATATGATTTGAACAACATGCTCTGATCTTTTTCTGCTAAACTAGCAGGCTGTTACATTCTGACAGGGCACCATCTTCTCACCTCAACAGTTTTACTCTTTTTTTTTTAAAGAACAAACATGTGTCTTAGCTGTCTTCAGTGTTTTAGTAATCATTTTCTGCTGTTCTCCCTCTGGAGTTTTTCAAGTTTCAGCATTGTTTGCCAACAAAACAGAATTCATCATGATTCCATTCTCCAAAGCCTTTCCACATATATTTCACATACACTCATTCTCACAACAGAGGTGAGTCATCAGGCATCAGTTTCTGTGGAGATAATACACTCTTTTTTCCTCCATCATTTGAACAGGAAAAGGGCAACAGGAGGAGAAATAAGTCTATGATGGATTGACACAGTAGACAAAATAGGTTTAATAACCCAGTCTGCCAGTAGCACAATGACAGATCTCATTCAAAAAATATTTCACAGTTCTTCTTTTCTGGGGATCACAAGGATTAACAGCATCCTTTATTCATTTCCACTACTACAGTGTTTGTTTCTGGTTTTTATTTATAAATCACTTAAATATCAATCAATAAATTTGTGCTACTTACTGGTGCATTTTTACAACAATAATGAAGCACCAGAAGGCAAAAGACTATACCTGATGTGAATTCACTGTGAATTAAAATGGCTTTATACCTCTCTCTCTCTCTCTCTCTCTCTCTCTCTCTCTCTCTCTCTCTCTCTCTCAATATACAAAGAAAAATGGCTATATTTTCCCCTTATCCTTAATAAAAGCAAATACATATACCTGTACCTTCTGATCTATGTTTATGTTCAATGTCTATTGTAAAAAGCGCTATACAAATAAACTTGAATTGAATTGAACATATTGGATTCAGTATGACTGAAATTATAATGTTCATTGATCAGCCATATCATTAAAACCACTCTGAACTGCATAACATTGATTGTCTTGTTACTATGACACCCGTCATGGGGTCAGATATATTAGGCAGCAGCTGAACAGTCAACAGGAAAAAGGGCCAAGTCAATCAGCAGACCTTAACCAACTGGGCAGAATTTCACTTCCTGAAAAAGAGACTGAACACAGAACACTCCCCAAACCAAACAACTTAACAAAGCTGTATGCAAAGCCAGGAAGTGCAGCATGCTCCTTTATTTTGTTGGCTTTAGATCGTTGTCTTTCTGCAAGTTCCATCCATTTGAATTGGATGCATTTCTCTGTAAAGTGGCCGAAAGAAGGTTTTTGTAAACTTCTGAACTCATTCTGCTGCTAGCAACATGAGGTCAATCATCAGTGAAGATTAGTGAATCTGTTCCAGAAGCAGCCAGAAGCCATGACACTACCAGCACCATGCTTCACAAAAGAGCTTGTATGTGTTGGATCATGAATAGATGCTTTATCTCTTCACTCTCTGTAACTATGTATAAGTTCCATAACTTTGGTAGAGCTTCATCTTGTTGCAGAGCTGTAGCTCATCTCTGTACGTCCACAACATATAGCCTCTATATGTGCATATGCCCAATATATGGTGATCAACATTTTTCAGTTGCAGCACAATATATTGATTGACGTGTCATATTACGCTTACTGTTGTACCGTTTTGTTTTTCATACATACATAAGCCAACACCTTAAAAAAATTAAACATTGGAATCCCAGTCTTATAACTATATCTGGCCCAAATTAAGACAGTTTAAAGAATAGCCCAACACCCCATACTCAGCCCACAGACCAGGATCACTTGTTATAATTATTTTGACTCTAATTACACGTTTTACCAAATAAACTTTATTTACAATTCAAACGCAAACATATTTACAGTTATATTTACACAGTTTGGACAAGCTGAATTACAAGCTCATCAAACAAAGCCCAACTTCAACACCCAGCTCCAGGAGCAACAGGACACAGATGAAATAATGAAAAAAAAAAAGTGTTCATAATGTACCAAAATATTCTTAAATTCTCAGGTGCTCCTTGTAAACACTGTACAGTCTAAACCTGATGTATGTAAAATTACATGGTTAAATTGCTTTAGCTTGGTGTCACATGATCTTTTCTGCTGACTGAGATCAGATTAGCATTAGCAATGCAAAAAGAATGAAGTTAATAATAAAAACGTTAAAGATATCTTAGGTTAAGACAGCAGATTAAGACACTTCACACACCAAGTCCTTTTGTTGAATTGTGTATTGTCTCTCTCAATCATGCATTCTCAGTCAGAATCACTGCTGCTACTGGACGAGTCGGTGCTCATGGCTTCCACATCGTCCTCGTTCTCCTTATTGTGCCCCGGCAACTCCAAACCGAGGTCGTTACCATGGTGAGGTGGTGGAGGCATTGCCATGGCAACATCGGCTGTCTGCCATGTGTACTGAGGGGCCAGCACATCTTGGGAGGGAGGAGGAAGAATTAATAGATATTCATGTTAAGAATCATCAACACAGAGCTCAGACAGTAGGCAGGTCAACAAGCAGAAAATGAAACCTCTTAAGTAAACTATCTTAAGTAAAAATATGTCACAAGATACATACATAGCTCATGGGAAGACTGAGATGAATGGTGAAGATTTGCAATTGTTAAATTACAATTTCAGTATTTATAGATCAAACTGTGATTTGAAGATGTCAACGTAGCTTAGCAATTTGTGGGTTATAAGCATCATAGCTGGACTGCTGATGAAAAACCAACAGACAGACAGACAAACAGACAGTTGTTGCACAGAAGCTTTACAGGAATATATGAATTCTAAATAAATTATAAATTTATTCCTACTTCATTGGAAATCTAACAAATGCTTAGTGCCTCAAAGACTCGATGTCTTACATTAAAATAGAAAGAAATGTACACTCGATATCAAGTAAATTAATTACATTTTCATCCGCTGCCTGCTTTCCTACTTTCAAACCCATACCAATAACAGTTTAAGTAATATCTTATCATTCCTCACTATTCCCCCTATTCAAGTATGATAAGATATTATACTGTTGTTAGTATGGGTTTATTTAATCTATAAACATAAACTATGATCACTGCATCACAAAAAACATCCTAAAAAAACGAGCACTCTTTCTTTGAGTAATATGTTAATCATTTACATTTACAGCATTTGGCAGACTCCCTTATCCAGAGCAACGTACATAAGTGCTTAAATCTCTAACATTGAATACATTAATGCTGGTTCACTAGATTACATACTTAAGATACCATGAGTTTAAAAACATTTGTTCAAAGTTACAATGAAATAGAGTCAAAGGTTGTTTTTTTTTAAATGCAAAAGATAAGGAAAGAAGTGCAAGTTGAAATGTTCCCTGAATAAGTAGGTCTTCAACCGCCGCTTGAAAATAGCCAGTGATTCAGCTGTCCGGACCTCTATGGGAAGTTCATTCCACCACCTTGGTGCCAGAACAGAGAAGAGTCTTGTAGTATACTTGCCTCTTACCCTGAGAGATGGTGGAACCAGTCGAGCAGTGCTGTAGATCGAAGGGTGCGGGATGCAGTGTGAGGAATGATGAGGGCTTTGAGGTAAGAGGGAGCTGGTCCATTTTTGGCTTTGTAGGCCAGCATCAGTGTTTTGAATCTGATGCGTGCAGCTACCGGAAGCCAGTGGAGGGATCGCAGCAGCAGGGTGGTATGCGAGAACATTGGCAGGTTGAAAACAAGCCGGGCAGCTGCATTTTGGATCATTTGCAGAGGACGGATTGCGTTCATAGGTAGACCTGCCAGCAGTGCATTGCAGTAATCCAGTCTAGAAATGACAAGAGACTGAACAAGTACCTGAGCAGCCTGTGTGGACAAAAATGGCCGAATCCTTCTAATGTTGTAGAGAAGAAACCGACATGAGCGAGTCACATTGGCAACATGAGAGGAAAAGGACAGTTGATTGTCCATGGTTACCCCAGAATGCGAGCTGTGGCTGAAGGGGAGATCAGATCGTTGTGCAGGGATATAGCAAGATCATGACCTGGGGATGAATCACCTGGGATGAACAGCAGTTCAGTTTTGCTTGGATTGAGCTTTAACTGATGAGCAGTCATCCATGATGAAATTTCTGCTAGACATGCTGAGATCCGGTCAGAAGCTATGGCATCTGAGGGTGGGAAAGAGAAGATAAGTTGTGTATCATCAGCATAGCAGTGGTAAGAGAACCCATGTGATGAAATAACTTCACCAAGAGAGTGAGTATACAGGGAGAAAAGAAGAGGACCAAGTACTGAGCCCTGTGGGACGCCAGTGGAGAGTCTGCGTGGATGCCCCTCCATGTTATCTGATATGAGCGTCCTTCCAGGTAGGAAGCAAACCATTCCCAAGCTGATCCGTAAATCCCAAGACTCTTGAGGGTGGATAAGAGAGTCTTGTGGTTGACCGTATCAAACGCTGCTGAAAGGTCAAGGAGGATAAGGATGGATGACAGTTTGGCTGATCTAGCAGTATGTAGCTTCTCAGAGACATCCAAAAGGGCTGTCTCTGTGGAATGAGCTGCTTTAAAGCCAGACTGGTTGGGGACTTGGAGGTTGTTCTGTGAGAGATAGACAGACAGTTGATTATAGACAATGCGTTCAAGAATTTTTGAAAGAAATGAGAGAAGTGATACCGGTCTGTAGTTACTGATGACTGATGGATCCAGAGCAGGTTTCTTTAGGATGGGAATAACCCTTGCTCTCTTGAAAGTTGGCACCTGATCAGATGCTATGGATTTATTGACGATAGTGGAAATGAAGGGCAAAAGGTCTTGCGAGATGGTCTGGAGCATAGTGGATGGGAGTGGATCCAATGGGCAGGTGGTAGGATTGCAGGACTGGATGAGTTGTAAAATCTCTTCTGCTGCCACAGTTGAGAAATATGACAACAAAGGTGTAGGGGAATCCATATTCTGAGATGTAAGTGCAGTCGGGGGTGAAGTGAAGGTCCGGCAGATTTCCTCAATCTTCTCCTGGTAGAAAGAAGCAAAGTCTTCTGCAGTCAAGGAGGATGAAGAATGTGGAGCCGAAGGGTTGAGCAGAGAAGAGATGATGTTGTGGAATTTCCGAGGGTCATGTGAGGAAGCTTCAAGCTTTTCCTTGTAGAAGGAAGTCTTGGCAGAAGTCACATCTGAGGAGAACTTGACAAGAAGTGTTCGGTAAAAATCAAGATCTGCATCAAGTTGTGATTTCTTCCACTTTCTCTCTGATCTTAGCTCTCTTCGACTGTTGCGCAGCACATCTGAAAGCCAAGGAGCAGAACAAAACGTTTTCTTGGGTTTAGTGAACATAGGGCAGAGGAAGTCCATAGTCGAGGAAAGAGATGAGAGGAAAGTATCTGTGGCTGAGTCCAAGGGTAGTGAGGAAAATGACTCAGGATCAGGAAGGGAAGAAAGAGTACCAGAAGCTACAGATGAAGGGGAGACAGAGTGAAGGTTGCGGCGAGTAAGAGGGAGGGGGTGAGAGGTAGTTTTAGGTAGGATAAGTAGAGTGATGGTGAAGGATACCAGGTGATGATCAAAGACGTGTAGTGGGGTAGCAGTCACGTCTGTAGCTGGAGAAGGACGGGTGAAAACCAGGTCAAGGACATTGCCTCCTTTGTGTGTGTGGATGTAGGTGTTGAGTGTGAGGTTGAATGAGTCGAGAAGAGACAGGAGGGAAGAAGAATGTAGCTTGTCAGAGGGGAAGTTGAAGTCACCGAGCACTGTCAGGGGGGGAGCTATCGGAAGGGAAAGCACTAAGTAGTGAGTCCATTTCTTCCAGGAAGTCTCCTAGGGGACCAGGAGGGCGGTAAACAACAATGATAACAAGGTTGATTGGAGAGGTAACTGAAATGGCATGGAATTCAAAAGAAGAGATGGTTAAATGAGAGAAGAGGAAAGGTGTAAAGAAAAATTTCTTTGACAACAATAAACCTGTACCACCACCCCTGCCTGTTTCTCGTGGTGAGTGAGAGAAAGCATAGGCAGAGGATAAAGCAGCTGGTGTAGCAGTGTTCTGTGGGGATATCCAGGTCTCTGTTAGTGCAAGGAAATCAAAGGAGTAATGGGAAGTTAAAGCAGAGATAAAATCAGCTTTCTTTACAGCAGACTGACAATTCCAGAGCCCACCTACCACCACTGTTTGAGACTTACACAACAGAGGAGGGTAGATGAGGTTACTGGGATTGTGACCTCTGCTCTGTGGATGAGAGCGTCTGAGAGTAGGCCTTGAGTACAGAGATGGGTTTAAGGCACATATTTGTAGTCAAACAAGAGTGAGAATTAAGGAATGGTAAAATATATCAAAACAGTACTAGACACTGATGTTAGAGAGAGAGAACCTTTAATTTAAATAGGTAAGCCCTGCCCACAATTCACACCTTAAGGGAGACTGAAACTACTCCTGATTAATCAGCTGAGAGAACAACAAAGACCAACACTATAGAAATGTATATGCGTTATTGATTTTATTAACATGAGGGTTCACTATTTTAAGTGACAATATAAGATCCGGACCTTTGCTGGGAGGAAATTTTAGTAACTGGACCTCTTTGAATTTTAATTGAATACCTCTGGTATAGAATATAGCACAATTCAAATCACACTACTCTAGAACAAAGTGAGTTAAGCAGATAGTATACAAAAGAGAGGAACCTACTTTACCAGAAGACAATATAATCAAATGTAGAGAGTTAAAGCTATATATAAATCAGATATGTGTAATATATATATAATCAGCTATATAATTTGGTTCATCCATAATCAATAACACACAGTACCTGGTAATCTCCCAGCAGCCAGTGCGTCTCCAGGCAGGTGTCCATTTAAGCCATTGGTAGACAGGTTACACATGTGACCCAACATTCCACTACGCATCTCAAGGTCAGTGGGATATGGCCGCCGGGGGTCACCTGACACACACACACACACACACACACACACACACACACACACACACACACACACACACACACACACACACAGGCGCGCACACACACACAGGAACGCACACACACAGGCACGCACACACACACACAGGCGCGCACACACACACACAGGCGCGCACACACACACACAGGCGCGCACACACACACACACAGGCGCACGCACACACACACACAGGCGCACGCACACACACACACAGGCGCACGCACGCACACACACAGGCGCGCACGCACACACACACACAGAGGCGCGCGCACACACACACACATACAGAGGCGCGCGCGCGCACACACACATACAGAGGCGCGCACACACACACACACACAGAGGCGCACACACACACACACACACACACACACACAGAGGCGCGCACACACACACACAGAGGCGCGCACACACACACACAGAGGCGCGCACACACAGAGGCGCGCACACACACACAGGCGCGCACACACACACACACAGGCGCGCACACACACACACACAGGCGCGCACACACACACACACACACAGGCGTGCACACACACACACACACACAGGCGCGCACACACACACAGGCGCACACACACACAGGCGCACACACACACAGGCGCGCACACACACACAGGCGCGCACACACACACAGGCGCGCACACACACACACAGGAGCGCACACACACACACAGGCGCGCACACACACACACAGGCGCGCACACACACACACAGGCGCGCACACACACACACAGGCGCGCACACACACACACAGGCGCGCACACACACACACAGGCGCGCACACACACACACAGGCGCACACACACACACACACAGGCGCGCACACACACACACACAGGCGCGCACACACACACACACAGGCGCGCACACACACACACACAGGCGCGCACACACACACACACAGGCGCGCACACACACACACACAGGCGCGCACACACACACACACAGGCGCGCACACACACACACACAGGCGCGCACACACACACACACACAGGCGCGCACACACACACACACACAGGCGCGCACACACACACACAGGAACCACATTAAAAATGCACATCGGTATGAATCACAGCCAGAGGGGACAATCTGTTGAAAAGAAGATCTCTGACTGCACATGGTGTGCAAACGTATTTTTCATCTGAGACACAAATCAGCATATTATTTATTAATGTAACAAAAGAATAATAGATAATGTGAAGGCAGAGAGAACATACCTGGGACCCAGTTCAGAGGAGCACATACAGCATTACTGGCACTGATCCTGTGGGCATACTTTATAATTTCCTCTGAAGAAATGCTGCCTAATGGAGAAACATTACATGAACAATGAGCACATGCTTTTACATCCAAAACTGGGTAATGCTAGAAAAATCTTAAGTTTTACAATTTTAATTTAAGAATCATTTATAGTAGCAAAAGATTTATTAGTAGTAGTATCAGCTTCAGGTGAATCAACATAGATGACTATACAGTTATAAAGAAAATATACACTGCTCATCTGAATTAGCTGCCTAGCTTGTGTTTTCCATTCGTTTGTCCAGTGTGCTGAGGTTAAAAATGACATTGGTGCATTTTGTAAAGCACATTAATTGAAGTAAATGTGAAAAATCACCCAGCACTAATGTTTGGCATGAGTGGATGCAGATGCCAGGATCAGGTGAAAGGCTATTGTGATTGAAATTTGAAGAAGAAAATGAAACAGAAATAGAAAAAGAAGAAGCATATGAAGTGTTTGGTGTGGAAGCTTCTCTGGCCTGAAAACAAAAGTGAAATACCTTTTCTGGCCTTCTCGATGGATTTGAGTTTCTCTTTGGCCTGGTACACAGCAGTAGCCTGTATTTATAAAAAAGAAAAAAGAAAAAACAAAAGAGAGGCAAAGAAAGGCTTGAGGGTTAAGGAGATTTTTCCCATTTAAAAAAGGAAAAAGAAATACAAAACAAAACAAATCAACCATCAACAAGGTTCTTTCTACCATTTAATAAACCAGGCAGTTCAACAACTCATGTACCATCCTCTTTGTAGCAGGAAACAAAAAATTGATTTTTCAATCAATGTTGCTTGTGTGTGCAGATGGTTAGAGAGATATTACAAAAGAGAGGCACTGACTGATGTGTACTATGTGTATATGTGTGTGTATGTTGTATGTATGTGTGTATATATACACACACACACACACACACACACACACATACATACAACATACACATATACACATACACACATAAATACATACATACATACACACATTAATACATAGTATAATATGCAGACATTCCTACACTCACTGTATAGCATAAAATCACACTGTGTAACAGACTCCCCCTGCCTTCTGCTAGGCTCAATCAGTGCCTGTCTTTTGTAATATCTCTCTAACCATGAAGTCAAGCAGATGCACAAACTCGTTGCTGTGCTCCTCAAATCATTCTTGAACCATTTTTGCTTATTGACAGGGCACATTGTCCTGCTGAAAGAGGCCACAGACATCAGGGAATACCATAAAAAAGTTAACCTTAGCATGTAGCTACCTACTATCATGTTTGCTGATAATTGATCATATTGCGGTAAAGTAAAAGTGTATTAAACATTAGTATACTTAAGGTACATTATCAAATGCGCTAACAGCAACTCCGCCCACAGTGCCTACTGTACTAAAAGGGTGTACACGGTCAACAACAATGCTTAGATAGGTGGTACATGTCAAAGTAACATCCACATGGATTGCAGGACCCCAGGTTTCCCTGCAGAACATTGCCAAAGCATCTCACTGCTTCAGCCAGCTTGCCTTCTTCCCATAGTGCATCCTGGTGCCATGTATTCTAGGTGAACAACACATATGCACAAGGCCATCCACATGACGTAATAGAAAATGTGATTCATCAGAGCAGGCCACCTAATTCCAATGTTCCACATGGTCCTGTTCTGATGCTCATGTGCCCATTGTTGGCACTTTCGGCAGTGGACAGGTGTCAGCATGGGCACCCTGGCTGGTCTGTGTGTGTGTGTGTTGTAAACTTGTTACATCCCTTTTATTTTTGTGTTTTCTGTTTTGGGAGGTGTCTATGTTTCTGTGCAGGATGAACACTGATTCGTTCCTGAAGGTGCCACGCCCTGCCTGGTCAGCTGACCCCCTGCTGCCTATAAAGCCTCCAGCACATCTTCCTGCTTTAGTTTTTCTTGCGCTCTTGCTGTGTTTGTGCTACTCGCTTTCTGCTAGTTTGTGTTAAGCGTTTATGTTGATTGAGAGTTGTCTGTTGTATTAATGTGTTTAGCCATACCTTTTGATGCTGACTACTGCCTGGTCTTTTTTACTCTGATTCTGGATTGCCCAAAGTCTGTTTGGACTTATTAACCAGCCTGTAAATGTGTGTGTATAGTATTATTTTGGAGGTAGGGAGACTGACGCCATTCTTGTTTGAACCTTTTATTGATTGTGTTTTTGTATAGGGCAGGGGTCGACAACATTAAACACTCAAAGAGCCATTTGGAGACGTTTCCCATAAAAAAAAAAAAAAAACACAGGGAGCCACAAAACCCTTCTGACATCTAAAATTAAGATAACACTGCATATATAGTTTTTTACCTTTATGGAAAGTATAGAAAAAACTGTAGTGTGTTGCATTTATGAAATCAATGAACCTGCTACCGAGTAAACAAAATTTTATTTCTGCAGGCAAACAAAAATATTTTGAACAGTTTGAACTAACCTTAACAAAAAAGATGCTGGGTTGAAGGTTACTTTCAAATAAAATGTTCAATGTCTAATTGAGCCCTCCACATATTCATGACCAGGGCTCTCACGTTTTGAATACAGGCAAGCGTGACACCTCCAACCCCCCCCCGCAACCCCAATTGTTTTTCATTGGTTGTTGCATTAAATCTTTCCCAGACATTTTCTGATTGGCTAATGTGTAGCCTCTTGTTTTGATTGGCTGATAAGTGTCAGGCTCGACTAAGAACTGAGGCGCGCTTGATTCCTGCCCGGTTCCATAGAGACAGCGGTGCGGACAGTATGCTTCTGTGCCGCATACAGACCACTCATTAAATCCACCAAACCAGTTCAGAAACAAATTCAAGTGTGGCCTGAGGGGTCATCGGAGGCTCTTCAAGACTGCTTTGACACCACTGACTGGAATATGTTTAAGCAGGCCGCCACATACAATAACACCACAGACCTCCAAGAGTACACAGAAACTGTCACTGCCTACATCACCAAGTGCATTGATGATGTAACAGTCACAAAGACCATCACTATCAGGGCCAATCAGAAGCCGTGGATGACAGGAGAGGTCTACAGACTCCTGAAGACGCGGAACGCCGTCTTCAGAGCTGGAGACGAGGCGGGCCTGAGGACAGCCAGGGCCAACCTATCCCGTGGCATCAGAGAGGCTAAGAGGCAGTACTCCAGGAGGATAGCCCATAAATTCAGCGACAGCAGAGACACTCGGAGCCTGTGGCAGGGGATACAAACCATTACGGACTACAAGCCTCCACCACGGACCTGTGACAGTAACATCTCTCTGCTGAACGAGCTGAACACCTTCTTTGCTCGCTTTGAGAAGCAAAACAGCACCACTGCACAGAAAACTCCACCTCCTCCCGGTGACCAGGTAATGATGCTGACCCCGGATAGCGTGAGGAGATCCTTCAGCAGGATCAATGTACGCAAAGCTCCGGGTCCTGACAACATCCCTGGACCTGTACTGAGAGACTGTGCAGTGGAACTCACTGATGTCTTCACAGACATTTTTAACATCTCACTCAGTCAAGCTGTTGTCCCCACATGCTTCAAAGCTGCCACCATCATTCCAGTCCTGAAAAAGCCGTCTCCATCATGCTTCAATGATTACCGTCCTGTTGCACTTACTTCTATCATCATGAAGTGCTTTGAACGGCTAGTTATGCACCATATCAAGTCTGCCCTACCCTCCTCTCTGGACCCCTTCCAGTTTGCATATCGGCCAAACCGCTCGACTGATGATGCCATCTCAACTGCCCTGCATTCAGCAGTCACTCATGTGGACAAAAAGGACTCGTACGTTAGAATGCTGTTCATAGACTTTAGTTCAGCATTCAACACTATCATCCCCCAACAGCTCAGTAATAAACTGCTTCAGCTAGGGCTCAGCACTTCACTGTGCAACTGGCTATTGGACTTTCTGACTGGAAGACCTCAGGCAGTACGGGTCGGCAGCAACACATCCAGCACCATCACACTGGACACTGGGGCCCCCCAAGGATGTGTGCTGAGCCCCCTTCTCGCCTGCTGACCCATGACTGCACACCATCACACAACTCCAACCTCTTTATCAAGTTTGCGGATGACACAGCTGTAGTGGGTCTCATTAGCAACAAAGATGAGACAAACTACAGGAACGAGGTGAGACGCCTGGCCGGGTTGAGTACTGACAACAATCTCTCTCTGAACGTGGAGAAGACGAAGGAGATTGTTGTTGACTTCAAGAGAACGCACACTCAGAATGCTCCTCTGACCATCAAAGGTGCCACTGTGGAGAGAGTGAATAGCACCAAGTTCTTGGGTGTGGTCATCACAGACTGGACCTCTCCTGGACTGGAAACGCAGCAGTACTGGCCAAGAAATCACAGCAGCGTCTACTTCCTCCGCAAACTGAGAAGAGCCAGAGCCACGCCACCCATTATGCACACCTTCTACAGAGGCACCATTGAGAGCATACTATCGAGCTGCATCACTGTGTGGTACAGTGCTTGCAACGCATCCTGCCGGAAGACACTACAGCATCTAGTGAGAGCAGCTGAGAGAATTATCGATGTCTCTCTCCCCTCCCTCCAGGACATTTACGAGACCCGTCTCACCCGAAAAGCCCTCTGCATTGCAGGTGATCCCACCCACCCATTACACAGCTTCTTCAGTCTGCTGCCATCAGGGAGGAGACTGCGGAGTCTCCGGGCCAGGACCAACAGATTGAAGGACAGCTTCATTCATCAGGTTGTCAGGAAGCTGAACTCACTCTCAAACTTGCCTCCACTTCTCTTTTCTGCCACAGGCTCCACAGATCTATGAACCCAACACTCCCCTTCAGATCCCACATCCCCAAGGTCCTTCCACCCCCCCTCCCACTAACATACGGAAACATGCACCAGTCACTTTGTGCAGCATTGGTCTGCTTATTCTCCACTGTATCTACATATGCTTTGCACTTTTTTTAAATTTCATTGCTAATATTTTGCACCTTGGGACTGAGAGAAATACATTTTCAATTCTTTTTTGTGTATATATTGTACATGTGAAAGAGTTGACGATAAAGAAAAACTTGACTTGACTACATTTTGGGCGCTGCGGCATATTAAATATATGATAAATAGTCCAAAAGTTTTTCTGCGTGAGAAATACAATGTGTGGTGGGAGAACGGGAGAAAAGACCCAAATGCGTGACTGTCACTCTCAATGTGTGACACTTGACAGCTCTGCATGACATCAAAATTTTAACTTGCCGGCTGCAGCAAAATAAAAATGCGTCTGCTTCTGTGTCGGATTTCGCATGTCGGCAGTTATGACGCATAATTTGAGCGACAAAAAAATTAAACACGGTTTATTTTAATGTTAAAAGAGCATCATAATCTTAGAATTACATTTTTTAAACTAACAAACTAAACTAAAATAAATTTAAATTAAATATTTATTTTCCAAATCTACAGGGAGCCGCAGCAGAGGGATGAAAGAGACACTTGCGGCTTCGAGCCATGGAATGCCGACCCCTGGTATAGGGAGTTAGGGAAGTAATTGTATTTTCATTTCGTTTGCAAAGTAGAGAATTTAAAGCGTACAAGAATTAGTTGTTTGTGTTTGTTATTTTGGCCTTGTCAGCTCCTAAAGACATACCCCCAGTCCTCGTACCATTTCATGTTGCACTCTACTGTACCATTTCATGTTGCATTTGAATTCTACATTATATCAGAAGGTGCTCGAGGCACATGTGAGACCATCTGTCAAAAAATGTATTGGATTGTAGCTGAATTGGAAATGTACCTTGCAACATGACCTTAAGTATACTAATGTTTAATACACTTTTACTTTACCACAATATGATCAATTATCAGCACACATGATAGTAGGTAGCTACATGCTAAGGCTAACTTTTTTCTGTGTTAATGACAAAATAACGTTATGTACTTTATCGATTACAACCTCCTTAATACAGATTACATGGAGCTGCAGGTACACGTTTTATTCGCCGTGTTTGGAAGCCAATGTATGTTCACAAAGCCATGAGCATTAACAGTAAAGCAACATCTACCATTATTGATGTGTTTGTCGCTGCTGCGCAAACGTTGCTGTGTGACACGTATACAGTGACGTCACACTCGGCTCTGTGATGGCTCTCTAACCGATGGAAAGGCAAAAAGGTTCTTAGAAGGTTCGCCAGTAGAACCAACTTTGAATCAGCAACAGCACTAGCTCTGAACCAGCACCCGGTTCTTTTTGGGGGGAAAAGGGCAATTGAGGTCATTTAGCTATTATAAGATTTACTAACTTGAATAAATTGAGATGTTGACATTTCTTCATACAGAGCTGAATATTTAATGGGGTGTCCCAATTTTTATTATAATGATAACAGTAATAAATATAAAGTGTACAGCTTGTATAACTGTGAAAATTTGCTGGATGTACTCACTTTTGTGGCCAGCGGTTTAGACATTAATGGCTGTGTTGCGTTATTGTTATACAAGCTGGACACTTACTACTTTACATTGTAGCACAGTGTCATTTCTTCAGTGTCACATGAAAAGATCAAATATTTACAAAAATGTGAGAGGTGTATTCACTTCTGTCATATACTGTATATATTAATCTGATGGTTCGATTGGCAAGTCAATATACATATGCAATCAGTATATAATTCAACACACATCCATGCTACACCAAAGCCAGGGTGTGTTTAAAGATGAGAGCAGAACAAACATCTTCCTGTTGATTCAAAGAGAATTCCTTTTGTTCAGACTGTCACACCTCCAGATTGCCATGTATAATTCTTCAATTTTAAACTCCATCCATAAGTATCTCTAGTTCACTCATAGCTTCTACACTGTTATAGTATCTGAGCTACTACAGAGTACCACATGTTAATGTTCTCCTACAACAGAATATTACTGAGTAAAGAACCCCTGCGTGTATATTCTGACACGTCACTGCCATGCATGTGGGAGCCTAATGGTTAAGGTGTTGCTCTACCAATCGGAAGGTTGTGAGTTCGATCCCAGGTCCACCAAACTGCCACTGTTGGGACCCTGAGCAAGGCCCTTAACCCTCAATTGCTCAGTTGTATAAAAATGAGCTAATGTAAGTCGCTCTGGATATAAGGATGTCTGCTAAATGCTGGAAATGTAAATGCTCCTTTTTTACATAAACAAGCTCACCAGGATGTGCTCGGCCTCCTTGAGCTGCTTCTGCAACAACTGGATGTCTCCGTCCCTCTTCTCCACTTCTTTCTCCAGTTTCTGCATCTCCTCATGAGTCCGGCCCTGCTTTGAGGCCATCCGCATCAGCTCCTGGAACTCTTTGTCCCTCTGCACAAGCAGCTCCAGGACCTGCTCACAGAGATGAAATCAACACTTATTTCATTATGCTGGGCCTGACTGACATTACTATCCTGTCTGTGAGCATGTTTGTTTAGGCACTCACACTTCTGTTTGTACTAATGTTCCTGGTTTTATGTAAAAGTCCATTAAATGGATGTGAGTAATTGAATGTGTTTCAGAGCTGGAGATGATCTGAGTACCTGAGTGTCTTCTCCAGGCTGGGGGAGTTTCTGGCTTCTCGACAACGCAAGCATCTCTATCAGTTCTCTGGCACAAAGTAACAAAAAGAGAAGCAACAATGAATCTCACTTGTCAACGTGTAGACAGAAATAAACTGTCCAAACAATTAGTAACCTTTCATTTTCGGGGAAATGTGCACACTTTAACAGATATACACATACGCGTATAACAGATGTATATGTTGATGTATAACAGATACATGTGCACATGTATAACAGATTCATACATACATACATACATACATATATATATACATACATACACACACACACACACACACACGTATAACAGATATATATGTGCATGTATAACAGATATATATGTACGTGTATAACAGATATATATGTACGTGTAGAACAGATATATATGTACGTGTAGAACAGATATATATGTGCCTGTAGAACAGATATATATGTGCGTGTAGAACAGATATATATGTGCGTGTAGAACAGATATATATGTACGTGTATAACAGATATATATGAGCGTGTATAACAAATATATGTACGTGTATAACAGATATATATGTGCGTGTATAACAGATATATATGTGCGTGTATAACAGATATATATGTGCGTGTATAACAGATATATATGTGCGTGTATAACAGATATATATGTGCGTGTATAACAGATATATATGTGCGTGTATAACAGATATATATGTGCTTGTAGAACAGATATATATGTGCTTGTAGAACAGATATATATGTGCGTGTAGAACAGATATATATGTGCGTGTAGAACAGATATATATGTACGTGTATAACAGATATATATGAGCGTGTATAACAAATATATGTACGTGTATAACAGATATATATGTGCGTGTATAACAGATATATATGTGCGTGTATAACAGATATATACGTGCGTGTATAACAGATATATACGTGCGTGTATAACAGATATATACGTGCGTGTATAACAGATATATATGTGCGTGTATAACAGATATATAACAGATATATATGTGCGTGTATAACAGATATATATGTACGTGTATAACAGATATATATGTGCGTGTATAACAGATATACAGTATATGTGCATGTATAACAGATATACAGTATATGTGCGTGTATAACAGATATACAGTATATGTGCGTGTATAACAGATATACAGTATATGTGCGTGTATAACAGATATACAGTATATGTGCGTGTATAACAGATATATATGTGCGTGTATAACAGATATACAGTATATGTGCATGTATAACAGATATACAGTATATGTGCGTGTATAACAGATATACAGTATATGTGCGTGTATAACAGATATACAGTATATGTGCGTGTATAACAGATATACAGTATATGTGCGTGTATAACAGATATACAGTATTTGTGCGTGTAT
This sequence comes from Tachysurus fulvidraco, assembly GCF_022655615.1. Lineage (NCBI taxonomy): Eukaryota > Metazoa > Chordata > Actinopteri > Siluriformes > Bagridae > Tachysurus > Tachysurus fulvidraco. The sequence continues at coordinate 26,706,875 of NC_062523.1, read as the reverse complement.
AACAGATATACAGTATTTGTGCGTGTATAACAGATATACAGTATTTGTGCGTGTATAACAGATATATGTACTTGTATAACAGATATATATGTACGTGTATAACAGATATACAGTATATGTGCGTGTATAACAGATACACAGTATATGTGCGTGTATAACAGATATACAGTATATGTGCGTGTATAACAGATATATGTACGTGTATAACAGATATATATGTACTTGTATAACAGATATATGTACGTGTATAACAGATATATATGTACTTGTATAACAGATATATATATGTACTTGTATAACAGATATATATATATATGTACTTGTATAACAGATATATATGTACTTGTATAACAGATATATATGTACTTGTATAACAGATATATATGTACTTGTATAACAGATATATATGTACGTGTAGAACAGATATATATGTGCGTGTATAACAGATATATATGTACGTGTATAACAGATATATATGTGCGTGTAGAACAGATATATATGTACGTGTAGAACAGATATACAGTATATGTGCGTGTATAACAGATATATGTGCGAGTATAACGGATATGTACGTGTATAACAGATATATATGTGCGTGTAGAACAGATATATATGTACGTGTATAACAGATATACAGTATATGTGCGTGTATAACAGATATATGTACGTGTATAACAGATATATATGTACGTGTATAACAGATATATATGTACGTGTATAACAGATATATATGTACGTGTATAACAGATATATATGTACGTGTATAACAGATATATATGTACGTGTATAACAGATATATATGTACGTGTATAACAGATATATATGTACGTGTATAACAGATATATATGTGGATGTATAACAGATATATATGTGGATGTATAACAGATATATATGTACGTGTATAACAGATATATATGTGCGTGTATAACAGATATATATGTGCGTGTATAACAGATATATATGTACGTGTATAACAGATATATATGTGGATGTATAACAGATGACGCTAAGCTAATATTCTAGCCCACAAACACTGCTCTGATTGGCGCCTAGTGAAATGAACTAATGTTTCGTTCGTCTCGCATAGAACAAATCATAAACACTACAATACTAACAATGAGTAAAAACAGGAAAGAGAGATAAAACAAACCTGGATAACACTTCGATATCATTTAGAGCGGACAACAGTTTATCTTTAGTAGATTTGTCGGCCGCCATGTTGTTTCCTTCCTTCTTCTGTAGTATCTTTAAAAGCTGGTCAGAAGCGTTTAGTGCTCAATAGCGCCACTTGCGAAGACGATGTTACATTATATTATACACTCACTATACTTTTTAATAGGAAAACGTGTCCACCTGCACATTTATATACAGTCTAGCCGAAATTATTCATCCCCCTGGCAAATTCTGACTTAAAGTTACTTTTATTCAACCAGCAAGTTTTTATTTATTTATTTATTTATTTATTTATTTATTTATTTATTTATTTATTTATTTATTTATTTATTTATATTAGAAATGACAAATGATTTTTTATGACTCAAATGAAGGGTCATAAAAGAAATTATGAATGGAAGTGAATGTTTGTTATTTTTGGGTTTTGTCTCAAAATAAAAAACTCTTACGGTGAAAAATTTAAAAATTTGTAAAATTTTTTAGATTTTCGACTGATTATTGTATGTCACTATCATTGTTGTGTTTGTGTTGTTTATGTTTTTTTTGTGTGTGTCTTCTATGTTTGTAGGTTGTTGGATGTTAATGTGGCTTCCTTGAGTGCAAAAGAAAAATTCCCTTCAGGGCAATAAAGGTTTTTCAATCAAATCATTTATAGCACAGGTAATCCTGTTTTGGTAATCTTGAAAACGGTGTATGTGGATCAGCGTGATCCAATCTAATGTTGCTTTGAAAAACCAGCTTAAATGTAAGACGGATTACCTGATCCTGAATAGGAAAAAATGGGATTTCCAAATCTGGATTATTTTGATCCAGATAAAATTTTTTGAACAACTGGCCCCTAGGGCTTTAAGAAAGTACAGTTTTTAGAGTCAACAGAAGGTGGTGTGGAGAAATCTCATTCGGTGACATTTTTGTTGTCAGAGAAGGTCACAGGAAAAATGGCCAGATTGGTTTGAGCTGTCACCGCTGGGTCCCTGTGCAAGGCCCTTAACCCCCAGTTGTTAGGTTGTATAAAATGTTTATTTTATATTCTTTGTGATATTGTACAGAGGGAAATTCCAAAAAAATATTACACAAAGTTAAAATTGTATTGTGGCAACTTTTTACATTCTCATACTGTACAATGTCCCCCAAAAGAGAGCAGACTGCCATTGTATCTATGGTCATGTCTATACACTGGCCTTCAGGTGAAAGCTGTTTGGTTGGTAAGACGGTGTGGTGTGTCTGTTTGCACATCTTTTTTCCACATTATTTCATGTACTGTACTGTAGTGTAAGTGATAAGGTTACATGTGGTCATTATTTGTTTCTTAACTGCTATATGTCTCTCTAATGTCTCAGGTAATAGTGGAAAAGGTTAAAAATGCTAGAATTTACCTACTCACCTAATCCTCTTTGCTCCAAGTAGTACCTCAGTCCTCAGCTCGTTGTCCTGTATTTGATGGGTTTCTGAAGATGTAGTTGGTGTTTCTGTAGCAGGAGTATTTTATGCAGTGGGCTGTTAGTGCAAAGTGCAACTCTCATGAGACAAAACAGTATTGCACTATATATACAGTATATGTGTCAATTAAAAGTTGTGTTTACTGCAAGGTGCAAAAGAGGAACAATTGATATCGCTAAAAGTTTTTACATGAAATATCATATTCAGATTATTCCACAACTCCCTGTATGTCCCGAATTGCCACCTGATTCAAGGGTGTCAGAAGCACCAGCAATATACAGTACTACTATTACTGCTAATAATAATAATCATAATAATAATGATGGCAATAATAATAACAGCAATCAGCAGCAGCAGCAGCATCTCACAACAAGATAAAAAATTAAGTATTTTAAATGCTTTTTGAGTTTTGTTACAAATCAATCAACTGTGTGAGAAACAGCACGTTATATAAAGGAGGTGAAACAGAACATGTAAATGATGCCCCAGAGTTAAAAGGAATGAGACACACAACACTGAAGTGATAAGGTGATAGTGAAAAGGTGATACAGTGATGGAGTAATAAATACAGTAAAGAACCAGACAGACTTTAGGGTGGACCTAGGCCAAAATAACAGAAACACTCTGGGATTAGAGATAAGTGACCTCCACAAAAACAAAAACAAAGAGACAATTACCTTCTCTAAACACCCCCCCCCTCTACACACACAGTGAGACACACACACACACTCACACAACCCCACCCCCACCTCCCAGTCAAGGCATTCAAAGACCGAAACCAAAATATCAGAAGCAAAACATGAAAGAGTGTATCCCAAAAACATAATCACAAACACACCATGTGAGCATTGCTGTTGCTGGTACTGGCTTCTATATACACATGACAGAATATATGACACAACCCGTATCTTACAGGTTGTAACAGTTTGCATATCAGATGGAATTTTCTTTTAATATCACAGGGCCAGTTGTTCAAAGGTAAGCTGATCGGATTTTGGTTATCGGTTTGGATCAAATCTTGAAAATGGGTTGTTCAAAAGGGAAAGAAGGAATCTGAAATCCGATTAGATTACAAAATCCAATACTAGTTTTAATCTGGATCAAACCTTCAGTTTGTGTTGTTCAAAACTTGTCAGTAGGATTTGGATAACTTTGATCCAAAAAAACAGGATTATCCTGATCCCAACAGGGGGTAGGATTTCAAGGTGGATTCCAGGAGGAAAATGTAGTAAAACTTTAAAATGGGTCAAATAATACATTTGTATAATTTAGTGTAGTGTATAAGACGTTTTCAATATATCCACAATGTATTTGTTAATGTATATTTATTTTTTATGACTCAGATGAGGGGTCATAAAAGAAATTATGAATGGAAGTGGATGTTTTTTATTTTTGGGTTTCAAAATAAAAAACTTTTACAGTGACCCCATGTTGGCTCTTCTACCTGTTCTTTACATAGCTGGTAGCCCATTTTGTGATATGTTGTCCCATTTATAGCACAGGTAATCCGGATTTGGTAATCTTGAAAATGGTGTATGTGGATAAGGGTGATCCAATCCAATGTTGCTTTGAAAAACCGGAGTAAAAGTAAGACGGATTACCTGATCCTGCACTGTAAACCCTAATAAGTTCACAGAACTCAAAAATTATTTTGTAACAGATTACACAAAAATATTTTAGTGATGTTTTTAAATGTTTGAAGTTTAGATAAAACAAAAATTACATGTTCAGTTGGCTTAAATTATCTCAATGTTCTCTTATAAATATTAATATTCCTCAATTTATAATTAGGAGGTAATTCACTCAAAATTTTAAATATTCCTCAACTCATATAATGTGGGAAATTCACTCAAAATTTTAAATATTCTTCAACTCAATGTGGGACATGCACTCAAAATTAATTCTAAACTGAAATACTGATGTCGGCCCACTACACAGTTATAATCATCTAGTAATGTTAGAAAACACTAAAGTGACAATTTAACAATTTTTTATTAAACACAATGTGCTTTTTAATCAAGAATCAAAATGGATTATTCAAAACAAAGTGCTTGAGAGAAATTAAAACAAATGTATTAAATCTGAGCTAGAACAGGCAAACAGTCACATTTTACTGTAAATCTGAGCTAGAACAGGTAAACAGTGTCACATTTTACTGTACTGTAAATCTGAGCTAGAACAGGTAAACAGTGTCACATTTTACTGTAAATCTGAACTAGAACAGGCAAACAGTGTCAAATTGTATAGGAAAAAATGGGATTTCCAAATATGGATTATTTTGATCCAGATTAAATTTTTTGAACAACTGGCCCACAGTGATTTAAAAAAGAAAATTCTTTACAAAAGAAGACTTTTTTGTATTTTGCTGGTTTTCAGTTTCTCAGCAACAAACAAAAAGGCATGTTTTTTGTCCCATTAACTAAAGGCTTAGGAGATAAAACTGGATAGATCCTAGTGAGAGAAAGACTGCATATAGCTCCTTTATAGCTTCGTAGCTTATGTTAGAAAAGTTGTACTTTTGCGCAGGAAACCTGGACATCTACAGCTTCAGTCTTACAATTTCAATGATGGATAATGAATTTCTGTAATTCACTGTATAACCAGGAACAGTACATCTTGTAATGAACTTTGCCACATGTTTACATTTTAAGGCTAACCAATTTGTTTTGAAATGTTAATGTTGAACACATCTTGTGGTCAAAAAAAAGAGCACCAAAGTGACAAAGCAGTATCTTAAACTGAAGGACAATTCCTTTAATGACTAACCACCAGCTAAGCTTCTGTAGACTTTTACTCAGGTCCAGTTATTTCTTATGCTTCTTATGCTACTGTAAAATTCAGCAGACCAGCTGTCCACCTGGAGAGTTATCACTCTGTAATACACATCTTTATTTTAATTCCTTTACCTCGTTGGCATTTTGGAAGCTAAGCTTACATTTGGGAATCTTTTCCTGAATGATCTTTTTTAAACAATGTCAGGCAAGCAAATTATAGCATTTCTAGCTGGATTAGGGGGATTGGGTGCGACCATCAGCGCCACTGTGTCTAACGAATGGAAAAGCACAAGCAGGGCTTCATCTGTCATTACAGCCACCTGGGTGTTTCAGGGACTTTGGATGAACTGTGCTGGGAATGCAATTGGAGCTGTGCACTGCAGGCAGCACCACACCATCTTCAAACTAGAGGGTAATTCAATTTTCCCTTGAATATCTTTGAAAATTAATAATATTTAAGAAAACAGATTATAACAGAATGTGTGGGGGTTGTCATACAGTATGACCGTATTATATAAAATTATAAACAATAACATTTTTAGCCGAACTTTCTATTCCCAGTGATGAATTAAAGTCAAGACTGGACTTTTGGAAGTGCAGATTTACTTATATAAACATTGTAGGTGTCAATTGAACCTTGAGGGTTTTGATGTGTATCCTGACCAATGACTGTATATATGAGTGGACAACATGGTGCAACTGACTCCCATTGTGTGGCCTTTTTTGTTGGTTGTACTGTAATGTCATTTGATAAATGATAAAGCAAGCCTTGGTGCCAGAGCATGCACAAAACTGCTAGTCAGAGATTCTGCATGTCATTATTCCATATTGGCAATAGACCAATGAATGGATACAGTATATGGGTGGATGACAGGAAAGTGACAGACCGCTGGCCCTGATCAAAAACATGTGAGGAGGACTGCACATCCAAAAACCCCCAAAAATGTTAGGGTACAGGTGCTGGGCAACAAATAATAAACGAATAAACAATAGAAGCCCACACACTGATAAACTGCTCCAATAAATTTAATGGTGCAACGTTTCGACCATCAGGTCTTCGTCAGGCACAATATAAAAATGTGATCACCTCACCTCCATAAATAGGAAACAGGTGTATGCCTTAATTACACTCGCTTTCAAAATAAGGCACACTATACACAAAGCATTTATCAACTCACATGTTAAAAAGATCTCAAATATACACAGAAAACTAAAAAATAAAATATAAAAAATATACAGTTCATATCAACAATACAAAGATAACCATTTAAAGATCTATAAAAATGGCTTAATGTCAAACTCATCATTGAGCCCTAGTGGTGCCAAAGTATTCAAAGTATAAATCCAATAACTCTCTTTGCAATAATTTTCCCTCATATTCGCCTCCTCTTGAGGGATTTTTTACCTTCTCAATACCAATATATTGTAAAGCACTGATATTGTGACCAGCTTGTTTGAAATGAAGCGCTATCGGACTATGTGTATCCCCCGTTCTGATGTGCTCCGGTGCTCACAGATACGGGTACGCAAGGATCTAGACGTTTTGCCGACATATGCCAAACCACAGGGACAACAAATAAGATAAACAACATGAGTCAAAATGCACGTAATAGTACCACGTATTGGAATACTCTGGCCTGTTCTCTGGTGATTGAAAGACATACATTTATATGTAAAAGAACACGAGTACAACTGCCACATTTATAATTACCTGCGCGAAGAGAAGGCATCCCCTGCTTTTTTTGTGATGGCAACTCTGATTTCACAAGCAAGTAACGAAGATTGTTTTGACGTTTAAAAACCACTACCGGGCATCTTGTAAAGACTGGAGATAACTTAGGATCACTGGAAACGATATGCCAAAGTCTATTTAAAATGTTACAAAACTCACTACCAAGTGCTGAATAATGCAACGTGGAGCATCAAACTGGTGCTTTTGCTTATTCACATTAGCACGTAAACACTGTATTTGCGATACGTTATCAAATTTCTCTTTGGCACTTTTAATCCACTCTCATAAAATCTGCACCACAATAAAGCATTGAGACTTTTTGGCTTCATCTGTTAAAATGAACTTATATACTGTACACAATTATAGATCATGACATGCTATATTAATATAGATCAGTAAAATAGACAATAACATGGACAAATCTTCCCACCCATCCATATTGCTATCGAGCTACAGTATATGCAGCACATGATGGTGGAGAATAGAGTTCAATTCAATTCAAGTTTATTTGTATAGCGCTTTTTACAATAGACATCTCAAAGCAGCTTTACAGAACATAAACATAGAGCAGAAGGTAAACATAAGGAATAATAAAAGAAATAAGGAATAATAAAGAAAAATAATTAACAGAATAAAAATTTGAGATTATTATTAGATATATAGAGTTCACAATCTGTATGTATTTATCCCCCTATGAGCAAGTCTGAGGTGACTCAGGCAGCAGTGGCAAGGAAAAACTCCCTTAAATTGGCAAAGGAAGAAACCTTGAGAGGAACCGGACTCAAGGGGGACCTCATCCTCATATGGGTGACACTGGGCGTGTGATTGTAATATACAGTCAAACAAATGTTGTATTGGTGTAAGGATCATGGACTTCAGATCTCCTTAGTATCACAGAGTCTAACTGGAGATGTCTCAGGATTCTTAGAGTCGGCCTCGGCTCAGTGGACGTCCAAAGGCTTCGTCCCACAGAGGACGTTGGGAGCTGGTACAGTGTCTGGATGCCTCGGGATGGGTATAAAGAGAGAAGCAGTGGAGAGGGATTAACATATCTGCTGTTCATAAAAATGTGCAGGTCTGATGTACTGGTGCATGATATTATAGGATGTATTATGTGTATGCCTGACTAAAGAGATGAGTTTTTAATCTACATTTAAACTGGGAAAGTGTGTCTGAGCCCCGAACACTATCAGGAAGACTATTCCAAAGTTTGGGAGCTAAATAAGAAAACGCTCTACCACCTTTAGTAGACTTAGATATTCTGGGAACTACTAGAAGTCCTGAGTTTTGTGATCTCAGAGAGCGTGAAGGATTGTAACGTGTTAGAAGACTAGTTAGATACATGGGAGCTAAACCATTAAGAGTCTTGTACGTAAGTAGCAGCAGTTTGTAATCAATTCTAAACTTAACAGGTAGCCAGTGTAGGGATGATAAAATGGGGGTTTCTCAGCTTGGCAATATTTCTAAGGTGGAAGAAGGCTGTTTTGGTAGTATGGGCGATATGATTTTCAAAAGACAATTTGCTGTCTTACATAACACCCAGGTCTTTCACTGTCGAGCTACTAGTAACAGTACATCCCTCTAAATGGAAGTTAACTTGTGAGAGTTTCTGTGCACTGGTTTTTGGACCTATAAGTAGTATTTCTGCCTTATCAGAGTTTAACAACTGAAAATTGCAGTTCATCCAGTCTTTTATTTTTCTAAGGCATTGAGTTAATCTGGACACTGTGGCTATTTCATCTGGTTTTGTTGAGATACTGTATATAACTGTGTGTCGTCAGCATAACAATGGAAACTAATCCCATGTCTTCTAATAATGTTCCCTAATGGAAGCATGTATATTGAGAAAAGCAGAGGTCCTAGAACTGATCCTTGAGGGACCCCATAATTAACTGGCAATAAACTGGAGGATTCACCATTTAATTCTACAAAACGGTATCGGTCTGACAGGTAGGATCTAAACCAACTTAAAGCCTGTCCATGAATACCTGTGTAATTTTGTAAGCCATCTTGAAGAATGTTGTGGTCTATAGTGTCGAATGCAGCACTAAGGTCAAGTAGAACTAATAAGGACATACAGTCTTGATCCAAAGCTAAGAACAAGTCGTTTGTAACTTTAACAAGTGCAGTTTCTGTGCTGTGGTGGGGCCTGAAACCTGACTGAAACTCTTCAAGGATGTTGTTCTCCTGTAAGAAGGAGCTCAGTTGAACAGACACAACCTTTTCAAGTATTTAGACATAAACGGAAGGTGTGATATAGGTCTGTAATTTGATAGTTCATTTGGATCTAAATTAGGTTTTTTGATGAGTGGCCTAATAACTGCCAACTCGAAAGACTTCGGGATATAACCTAAAGATAATGAGGAGTTAATGATATTAAGAAGAGGCTCACCAGCTTTATGTAACACTTCTTTCAGTAGTTTAGTTGGGATGGGGTCTAGTGAAGCTGTAGTAATAAGTTTATCTAACTCTTCCTGTCCTGTACTTGTAAAGCTCTGTAAAGCCTTAGGTGAGATTGTGTCACTAGTTGCTCTCATATGTTGAGCGTCACCTATTTTATTCCTGATACTCATAAAAGAATCTCTTAAAATCCTCACTACTGAACTGTGATGGAATAGTGTGTTCAGAGTTTTTAAACTTGGACTCTAGCTCCAATTCTAGTTCTCATGTCAGCATTTTGGTAAATAGTGACATTTAGGTTCTTGAATTTTAAATATTCAAATGTAGCTTGCAAAATTGTTGGAAGATGAGGCTCAACAATGATTTACTGACAATTGCACTGTGTTTGCCTTCAGCAGTGATCAGTAACCAATAACAGAATGATCCAGAAACCTGATACTATATCCACCATACTTCACTGTGTTCGCAGGGTGATGTCCAGAGAGTTAACTTCATTTTGTCTCTTCATACAAGAAAACCTTTTTTCCCCACATGTTTGCTGAGGCACCAATAATGCCTTTTGGATAACTCATATGTAGAGCTGCAACATCTAATCAACAAAACCATCAAAAATGTAATTGTAAAAATATTTTGCAATGAATTTCATTATCAGTTAGCATTTCAGCATCATGTTCAAGGATTGTACATACCTTGTTAATTCCAAAGGTTACTCAACTGAGTTATGCAATATTTTGCCACAATATTTTGAATTGAAAATCATTGATTTGTGGGAATGTGAGAAACAATGTATGTGTGATGTCTTTTGTCCAACCTTGTCTGCATTTCTGTATGACACTAATTTGTTTAAATTTTTTTTATTTATTTGTTTGTTTGTTTGTTTGTTTTCCCCTCTCTTAAAATAAAGAAGATATTACAACCCAAATTCCAAAAAAGTTGGAATGTTTTTTAGATTTGAAAAAAAAGAAAACTAAAAGGCTTTCAAATCACATGAGCCAATATTTTATTTACAAATGAACATAGATAACATAAAAAATGTTTAAACAAAGAAATTTTGCACTCTCATCTGCTAAATGAGCAAATTTTATGCCATTTTATGCCTGCTACAGGTCTCAAAAAAGTTGGAATGGGGCAATAAATGGCTGAAAAAGCAAGACATCTTGAAAAGATTCAGATGAGAGAACATCTAGCAACTAATTAAATAAACTGATATCAGGTCTGTAACACGATTAGCTATAAAAGGGATGTCTTAGAGAGTCTTTCAGAAGTGTAGATGGACAGAGGCTCTCCAATCTGTGAAAAAGTGTGTTAAAAGGTTGTGAAATATTTAAAACAATGTTCCTCAATGTCAAATTGCAAAGGATTTGCAAATCTCATCATCTACAGTGCATAACTTCATCAAAAGATTCTGGAGAGAGAAACTGCAGATGCCAACTAAAGCTTTTTATGGTGCGACTCACAGCTTGCATGCTGACAGGGAATGCACAAACAAAAAGTTTAAAGTTCATTTTTTTCATGTAAGCCAAAATTCACAATAAAGGTTTTAACACAAATACGTCTTAACACAATAAAATAGTAAAAGCATGCAGGGATGTTCAATTAAACTTGAGCCTGTACAGTACACTATCACATTCAGCAAAATTACTATATTTAAAAATTCAATCACTGTCAGTTCCAACATGGAATATCATTATGTGATCAAAATATGAGTATATGTGTTTTTAATTTATTTTTAATTTATTTATTTTGAAAGCATTTTTAAAGTATTACATCAAGCTGTCGGACGTAGACTGATGTATTTGCAATGTGCAGACTTTTGTCTGGGGATTCAGTAAGTTATCATTCACCCAATGAATCGCTTTTTCCAATATTAAAGGAGCTAATCTATAAAAAGAGTAAGCACAACTACAAGCTAGTTATGCTTTGAATACTTTTCTTAAGTATATATTGATGAAAAGTTTAAGCCAAATATACACAAGTATAATTTTGTGTATATAATAATCACTGATAACTATATTAAAAGTAGACAGTAGACTCTAGTAAACTAAGTACTCTTAGTTTAAAACAAGTTTACCAGGACACTTTAATAAAGCTAAAACTTTTTTGTGCTTTATATTTTGCAAAAGAATGATTAGTCTAAAACACTAAAAATGCACCTCATGAAGCGTATTATGCATTACAACATTATTATGTTGAACAGTAGCGAAACATTTTTAAACTGCTAGCTGATATTTATTTTGCCTTTATTTGTCTAAGGGCTTAGCATAAGAAAACAAAAACAAAAACAAATGTGCAGATCCAGTAGAAATTATACAGAAAATACAGTATCACTTTTTGTTAGTTTGGTAACAGCTGATCTAATACCTGATAAAACTTTCGGGTTCTGAAAGATTATCTGATTAATGTCATGATGTATTGCGCGTAGTGGATTTCTCCAGCAGCCTTGAGTTCCTCTTGATTGATTCTTTGTCTAACGCTTTCTTTATTCAGATACTGACTTTTATAAGCTACTGACGTTCTATACATCTTCAGGTAGACTGATGTTTTTTAAACTTGCTACTTACATAATAGTCTTTGCAGGTAGATGCTGAGGCAACCTTAGGAAACAATGCATGTGCTTAATACAATGCTATTTATTATGAAAACCCTGTTTGACAATAGCATAACTCAATTCTCATTACTGAAACTGTAGTCTTACGTATAAATAGGGTTGTAAGGATAAGTGTAAATACTTTATCATTAATAAATCAAATTTAGAAACCAATCTGTTTTTAAAATGATCATAAGGTTGTGTATTGAGTCAGATGGGTCAAAAACTCAACTGGTATCAATTTTGAAGTCTGAAACAATATTTAATTCATTATTTAACACAAATGTGGACAATAATGAGATATGAATTATTATTATTATTATTATTATTATTATTATTATTATTATTATTATTATTATTATTATTATTATTATTACACATTCATATTCATGTGACAATCGTAAAGAAGTAGGGCATTCAATTAGATTTATAAATGTGTTATTTTAGACCATAAAAATGACAGCATAATACTTTTCTTAAGTATATATTGATGAAAAGTTTAAGCCAAATATACACAAGTATAATTTTGTGTATATAATAATCACTGATAACTATATTAAAAGTAGACAGTAGACTCTAGTAAACTAAGTACTCTTAGTTTAAAACAAGTTTACCAGGACACTTTAATAAAGCTAAAACTTTTTTTGTGCTTTATATTTTGCAAAAGAATGATTGGAAAAAGAAAATTGGATTTTAATGCAAATTATTTGACATTATTTTCCATTGTTTTTGAAAAAATTATTTTTAATTATTTTTTTTCGGAACTGTGTATCTTTTGTTTTCAATATGTTTTTGAATTGAAGTTTAGTTTAATCAGTGTTTAAATCCACAATACTATCCTGAGCTCAGGTCTATGTTGGATCTGATTTGTTTTAGTCTTCTTCAGGAAGATAAATAAGCTTATTTTTTTAGGTCAGCCTCAGAAACATGTCTCTGGGTGGTTGCTTCACAATACTGTATCTTGGAAACTTTTTTATCCTTTATTTTAACAGGAAATAAAGCTCATTGAGATTAAAAATGTTTTTGCAAGAGCATTCTCACCAACCATTCTGGGGCTATCTGTACACTTGGGTGGCACAACAAATTAGATGGTGAGCAAACCCAAGCATCTCACTGTAATTAAGAGCTGTGCAAGTATCTGAAGCCAGTTAGTACAACCAACAGAACCAACAGAATATCTTCTACACAACCTTAAGCTATGCAAATCTTTGGTTTTGGATCAGGAAGAACTGGAGTATAACACAACTCACCATAATAATAGTCTATTATTGCATCTTCCAGTTATACCCATGACTATTATTTCTATACCACCATCTCAAGTTCAGTGTCCCTTTTCTCTTTTTTCCCCCCTCAGTCTGTTTCCACCAAGTTCATTATGCATTCATTTGTACAACTGTTAATGTTATCCAGGTGGGGATGGCAATGATGCGTACATCTTCTGTTTGTATGCATGTTCACTTATGTGCAGTATATTCTATTAAATAAATAATTATGGAAATTGATTTTAATTGGTTATATGCACAAGGTCTACATTTTTTGATTTTTATTTCCACAGTTATTAATGAACCACACAATAGCCTAGAAAAAAGCTCTGGTGTTTCAGTTTCCTGTATACAATTTATTCACTACTGTTCCTAAAATGGAAAAAATCCCAAAAATATTCCTTACCAATCACATTTGTTTTTGCATGGTAAAATCTGTGTATCTTAAGTGTGACATGCTATAAGCAAAAAAAAACCTTGAGTTGTACAATCTACATACTATGATCACATAATGCCGTAAGGGGGCAGAAGGAGCCATTTACTGGAAGAGAGGTGAGGCCAAAACCCTCCCTAAAGTGTAGCAAATGTATGACTCATGTACACTTACAAATTTAACCTGGACTAACTTTGCAAGGACCCTCTGAAGCACTCCTGCATCAAACAGACTTTTGACTCAACAAGCATCATAAAGAAACAATGGGTACAATGGCAATAGAAATAGCAGCATTTCTTGTAGCTATTGTAGGCTGGGTGCTGGTGTCTTCTACTTTACCAACTGATTACTGGAAAGTTTCTTCAAATGATGGCACAGTAATTACTACAGCCACCTTCTGGTGCAACCTTTGGAAGATCTGTGTGACCGATTCTACTGGAGTCTCCAACTGCAAAGACTTTCCCTCCATGCTCGCCTTAGACGGTCAGCCTGCTCCTTTTGCCCTGAAATACTGCCTTGTATGAGTGTGTGTATGTGTGTTAATGAAAGTATATTGATAATATTTGCTAAATGCCTATAAAATGCCAATCATATCAAAAAATCATATCAGTGCATAAAAATAGCAAAATTAAGATAAAAAATGATGCAGATGTATGGTTGCAGTTAAGAAGAGGATACATGTATCAGCTATTTTGTCACAGCTCTACAATGCACTGATTGTCAAAAGTCCATTAATGAAGAGTCAAGACCTCATGGAAAATTTTTATTAAATTTCCTACTCCTGACAAATGACTCTATTTATTATTACCATCCTGAGTTTGGAAGAACTTTCCCTTAAGCAGGCCTCTAAATTATACCAATTCATCAGTAGCCAAACACATAAATGTTCGAAGAGGTAATCATTCAGGGGTAGGAAAAACAAAGAGTGTAAAACCCAGTGGCCCAAAACAAATGTGGCTTTGTTTGTGATTAACTTTCAAGATTTAATTGCTCAGAAAGTAGCTGTCAATTTTTAAGAAATAGCTAAGAACCACATATAATGATACATGCAATCTTAACATTATTCACTACTGTATAATGTGTGTATTTTATCTATTGTGTCTTTACAGTATAATACAGACTGCTAGATGTCAGATACAAATGTAAGAACTTTGGCTTATTATGCCCTGTATCTAAATCCATTGTCACATGTCAGTAAAGTGTCATTGAAAATCTGGTGCTCACTGCATGCCCCATACTTACTTTTTTTTAACCTAAAATGATGTTCAAGGATTTAGTAAGTTTATGTTTAACAAGTGGCGCATGATAAGTAAAGGGGTTCTCTAAAAAGTCACTGAGAAGTCGTACATACCACATACATACCATGACATACATACCACATTAAATTCATTAAATGTTTCTCTATCAAAATTCTAGGACTAAAATATAAAAAAGAGATAATTGGCTGTCTCTCTTTTTTCTCCATTATTGTTGGTTAACATTTACCTTTATATAGCAACCTTTATGACCTGGAGGAAACCCATGTGGTCACTAATGGCTGATTAATGGTTGAAATGCTAAAAAAAAAAGTTTTGTAGATCAGTTAGTTATGTTAGCCTAGCTCGGTAGTGGTTAAGGCTTTAAGGACTGCTGTTTGGAATGCCATGAGTTCAAATCACAGGTCCACCAAGGTGCCACTGCTGGGCCCCTGAGCAAGGCTCTTAACCCTCAATTGATCAGTTGTATAAATTGAAATAAAAAAATTTAAGCCATTCTATATAAAGGTGTCTGCTAAATTCTGTAAATGTAGATCAATGTAACATTTAGTGCAGAAATGTTTTTGGGTTATTATTTCATCCGTGCATCTGCAAGTAGAGATTTTTCCAATCTGTCTGCCCATCTGTCCAAGATTTTTATTAGTATGATATCAACATAACATATGGCTGGATGATTGTAGGACTATATGGAATTACTAATTATTTATTTATTTTATTTCATTTTTATAGCAATTTTAAGAGTTCACATTGTCTCAAAGCAGCTTTATATAAGTAGTGAAACAGACATTACATTTTTGCAAAACAAGCTGCTAGTTTACACTGGATGACTGTTACAGAAAAAAACACTATTCTCTCAACTTAATAAAATATATGGTCCAGAGCTGCTGCTTCCTTGGCAACCAGTTTCAAATGATGTATTACATGTATATGTATGATTATGAATGACAGAGTATTTTAAGTGGATTTCATGTTGAAGAGGAAAAAATGCGCCAAAGACGCGCTGGACCCCAGAGGGTGAATTGTGAATTAAAGTCAGTGATAATGTCACTGATGCAATTGATACATAACACAAAACATATTATTAGAAATACCAGCCATTTGTGTGTCAGGAGCCACTTGTAGGAATTCTACCAAAAGAGATTTTGCTGTTTAATTGGATTTTAAACAAATAAAGACAAAAAAAAAGAATGAATCTCTATCTAAATCTAACCTTAAAGCATTCTAAACCTATACCAAAGGAATGCAATGGCAGACAGTCAAGTTTATATTAAGACTGGAACTATGGACATTAGGGTAGGACATCACAAGGTTACCATCCAGCTAGCATATAAGGCAACATGACTAATGCAGGTGTATTGTACAGTCTGAGGAAACCAAAGGAAACCCATGCAAACAGAATAAGAACAAAGACTGAGTACTACTCACCGTTCCACCATTATCATTCTTTGCTTTGAGTAATATATATATATATATATATATATATATATATATATATATATATATATATATATATATATATATATATATATTGCTTACATTAACTATAAATAAGAGTTCTATTTAAATATTTTGTGATAGGTTACATCCAGGTGTGCAGAGGCCTGATGATCTCAGCTGTGTGTCTTGGTTTCTTTGCGACTGCCTGTGCTCTGGTGGGGATGAAGTGCACCAAAATTGGAGGAAGTGATCAACTAAAAGCACGAATTGCAGGCTTTTCTGGACTTCAGTATTTTATTGCTGGTGTGTAAGTTTTTCTTTTCAGTTTCCTGTACCTGTACTGTATGTTGATGAGTTCAAACTCCTCTCAGGTAACCCTCTGTAATTGCAGGTCTCTGTTCTTTGACTGCCTGCTCGCTGTATGCCCACAGGATTATGTCTGAATTTTTTGACCCCATGTTTGTGGACCAAAAGTATGTTCCTGATCTTTTGGCATGTAGTGATATGAGATCATTTAAGGTAAAACACAAGTCATGAGAATAAACAATTGGTTTCTTCTCAGGTATGAACTGGGGGCAGCCCTGTTCATTGGTTGGTCAGGATCTGCTCTGTGCATTCTGGGAGGGATTGTGTTCTTGATGTCTCTGTTTGATGGCTTCAACAAAAGGTAATATATAGAGGAAACAAGCAAATGTCACCTCAGTAAACATGCACTAAACATCTAGATTCAATAAACAATGCACCTCTGGTGGCAGACCACCTAATTTTTAGTTGAGAAATGTATAGGAAAATTTCATCTTAAAGTAGATAACAGTTAATATTTGGTTGAATATCCTTTTCTTGTGATAACTGCCTAAAGTTGGTGACCCACTGACATCAGCAATTCTTAATGTATTCTTCTTTTGTGAATTTTTACCACAGCTTCTTTTAGTTTTTCATCATTAAAGATTAGTGATTCTGTTTTGGAAGCAGCCATGCAACCCAAGCCATGACACAACATGTGTGTTTTGGATAATAAGCAGATCCTTTCTTTCTCCACACTTTGATCTTTCCATCACTTTTGTAGAGGGTTGTCATGGTTCTTCGTGGATAATCTATATATTTCTTCTATATTGTACATTGTGATTATAGTCTCTATATTTCTGTTCTTGAAGTCTTCTGAGAATGGTGGATTGTGATATATGTGATGCCCTGTGGAGATTGTTGTTAATGTCACTGACTGTTGATTTGGGTTTTTCTTCACATCTCTGGCCAAGATTCTGTCCTCGGATGTTGTTTTCCATGGCTGACCTGTTCCATATATGATTGTTAGTACTACAGTGGTTTCTGTCTTTCTCTGAATATTCCAATTTTTTTTTACTGTCTATGCCTAATACTACTGCAATATCTTAATTGATCTCTTCTCTTCTCTCAGCTTTATAATGGCTTGATCTTTTCTCATAGACAGCTCTATGTTTGCATTATGTTTTATTCTTCGTAAGAGAACAAGAAAAAAAATTCATCTTGATTAATTAAATAGTTTATAAATCCAATATTTTAAATTTCTTGAAAATGAGAGGGTTCAAACAAAAGATGCTATGTTCTAAGGTGTTTAGCACATCTAGATGTAAATATCATGAAATGAAAGTAAAAATTCTGATCAATCATCTCTTATTCATAATATTCATAATTTTTTGGTTTATTCATAGTTACATTTGTTATTATTTTAAACCAATCAAGAGATTTACTTTAAGTGTTGCTTTCCTTCACAGCTCAACTAATATGGACAGGAGACGATATGTCTATAGCGCATCCACTTATGTTTCTAGTCCCGAGAAGACACAAAATCATTCAACCAACATCAGAAGACCCCTGACAGAATACAGTACCACCTCGAAAAACTTTGATAAAAATGCCTATGTATGAAATACACAAAAGATGGAAAGAAGCAGCGGGTTATAGTACATTACCTGCAATACCAACCTGTTTAAGTTTTTTCTATCTGACCTGAAACATTCTCTAATGTCAGTGTCCTGGACAGCATCACAATTGCATACAGCAATGGAATTTATACCACATAATAAGTTAAATAAAATTGCCTAGATAGCTTAGAAATGTTCAAATAGAAAATTAAATATTAAAGATTTCTCCCCACATTTTCGAACTCTAATAATTTACTTCTGATAATAAGTATTATTTTTTGCAAAGCATAGATTAAATTCACAGAATAAACTCTACAGTATGTACAGTATTTATAGAGTT
Source organism: Tachysurus fulvidraco (assembly GCF_022655615.1). Lineage (NCBI taxonomy): Eukaryota > Metazoa > Chordata > Actinopteri > Siluriformes > Bagridae > Tachysurus > Tachysurus fulvidraco. The sequence goes on along the minus strand of NC_062523.1, from coordinate 26,688,140 downwards.
GCCTATACTTGTTCATTGTCCATGAACCTACACATTTATCTGAAAAAACTAGCTTCAGTTTAAAGATCTTGAAGTTAGCCTATAATTCCTCATCTGAGGAGCTTTTATAGAACACATTGACTATAATATTTCCTTCATTGCTGTACTTTCAGGTTTATCATTTGTCAAATATCCTGCCAGAAATGACTGATATGTAAAATTCTTTTGGTAAGCCTTTGTGTAGGAAGCCTGAGAGTAGTGATTTTGCATATATTTGATATACATTAGCATGATAAGTTCCATTTGCCAGACTACTAACACTACAAATCTGTTTATGGGTTATTAGTGTTTAATTTTCCATTTTCAAATTGTACCCTACAATTTTGCTGATTCTGTTTTTATTACTTTATTAATGTCATGATCCATTTAAATTAAACATAGCAGTAGCACTTTGTGTGAAAGGCTCTGCTTCAATTAAGCTATTATTATGCTGTTAATGAGTAAACATTCACGAATAATTTATATATTTAGTCAACGATTCATCACACTTTATTGTTACTTAGTAGATTAAACATTTCCTCATAGGTTACTGAGTACCTGAAATTTAAGTATGGCAAAACTTTTCATTGTATTGAAATAGTCTTTTCTGAATTAGATCTTTTTTTATGAGTTACATTTTTTTTAATGAGTTACAATACTTTTGGCATAAGTATTTATTTTTAAAAGAAATGTATGTGTGAATATTTGATTCACTATTATGTCCATTAATATAATCCGACAGAACTCAATGACTGAAGTGGATTCAATATTAATCATTTATGATGTTTTTAAAATGATCATATGATTAGTCATACATAGCAATATTGATATACAGCTCTATACACGTCTTAGCCTTAGAAGAATTATCTTATAAATGATTACTAATATCATTGTAATTAGTAAGCCTGGAAGTCTTATGGAGTGATAGAAATTCTTAAGTGTATCAATGTGTCCAACAACACAGCAGTGATGCAGATAAATCCATGATCTCTACAGAAATGAAACTTGTGAAGCATGTGTAAAAGCTGTTCTTCATTGTGTTGAGAATTTTGGCCTACAACTACAGTTTTGCCTTTTATTATTATTGGATGATTAATGAATTCTGTTTTTTTTTCTAATGATACTACACTGTATATTTGTAATAAAAACAAAAGATCCAACAAAGCAGTCAACGTATGTTTGAGGGGAACCATATAAAACACTAGACCACTGTCAGTATGCATAACAATTCAAAAACCCTCTGTCTCGTCTGTGAATGATTTGTGAACTGCTTCCGACATGTCATAAAAAAACCCACCTAAAAAAAATAGAACTTAAAACTTATTTTAAACTGATTTTATATATTCAGTTCATTTCTTTTCCATGTGTTGTTTATTTACTTTTCTTATTATTCTTATTATGCATTTTATAATGTCAAATTGGCATACACTATGAAAATAAATGAAAGTTTCAAGTTATTCCCCAAAAACACATTTACTGATACTGTAGTATAAATTATGCTTATATTATAATAACATATTACATATTAGAATTATATGATTTATACCGACATATAATGTCTCAGACAAATAACATCACTTATGTAATCTGATGCCAGTTTTTTAGAAATTATTATCTATAATTAAACATTTAAAAGGTTATGGAATTTCAATGTAGCACTATATGTTTGAATTTCGCTCTCAAGGTCAATTGAAGGAAATGATCTGGTGTCAAGTAGCTTGCAAGAGAAAACATTTGCCAACTTTAAACTCTGACAACATGCTCACTCGAGTTAATGATCAGCAAAAGAGAAGATATTTGTTCCATTACTTGGAAAAAGCTGCCCATTAGGTAACACTTCATCTTAAAATAGAATTTGCTGACATTTAAAGGGCTATATAGAGCTACAGTGTAGCAGTAGCAATTATTTTTATCCTTGTTTTTAATGAAAAAAAAAAGCGTATAGTAAGTGTATGTTTGAAGCATTCTTATATAGAGGTGAGTGCGATCAGTAATCTGATGTGCATCTGTAAAAGGTGCAGGCTATTTGTAGTACCTCAAGTAGTAAAGGCTACAGCGGTACAGACCCTAAAGTTATAGAACAACCTTCCAATTAGTTTTTGAGACTCCGACACAGTTTTAGAGTTTAAGTCCAGACTAAAACACGTTTCGATGTATAATTATTCTTAGATAAAGGAGCATATCTGGACAGTTCATGGGCATAGAGCAGGGCTATTGAATTGGCTTGTCATGTGGGTCAGTTAATGAAAAGCATCTCAAATGATGGGCTGAAGACATATGGCTTGCAATATGAGCGATGAAACAACAGCAATATAGAAGCCCCTATGTTGTATTTTTGCAAAAGACTACCAAGTAGGCTTTTTTCCTACATTTAAACATGCGCATGTTGTATTTTGAAACTGCATTACAACAACATCAGTGTATTGTAAGATGCCATGTAGACTTTTTCTACATTCAAATGGGTGAATCAGAGAGCCATATCACACTCATTTAGTTCCCAATATGGAGAATATTATTGTTTTATGGTATTTTTTGTCAAAATAAATATTAATATGCCTATTAAAACTACAACAGCCATCTCAGTAATTGGTTAACATTTAGACTGTCTTCTAGTGAGAGAAATATGAAGTGGTTGGATTCTTTATGTCCCAGGAAGCCCTCATGTCTGTGTCACCTTCTGACTTCCCCTTTAATAATGCTGTCATAGCTGGTCTTGCCGGAAACACTACATGCACTTTGCACACGATGTACATTGTCTTTATATATAAACATTAGATTATTGTAAACATGTGTAACACATCTCTCTCTCTCTCTCTCTCTCTCTCTCTCTCTCTCTCTCTCTCTCTCTCTCTCTATATATATATATATATATATATATATATATATATATATATATATATATAAATGCCACTTGCGAGCTCCTAGTGTTCTGTCTTCCCAGTGTGACTGCTCCTTCTTTCCGGACCCGCCTGATCCATCTTGATGCCCTATTAAAAGATTATATATGTATATATATATATATATATATATATATATATATATATATATATACATATATATATATATAGAGAGAGAGAGAGAGAGAGAGATTCTATATGTTTGTTATTAAACAGCTGCTTTTGTCAGGATTCTGTTTGGACATTTTTTGTCGGAACATTAGCACCGTGTTGTGTCACGTGCTTGTTGTCTGTACTCACCTGTTCCTGACTGACTGTTAATTACCATGCCTATTTATTTTCTCCATGTTGCATGTGGCTTCATGGAGTCCTTGTCTTTTTGTCATCTGTGTTGTGTTATGTAACCTGTCACATGGTTGTTATTTCTGTGCTTGTTTTTGCTGTTATGTTCCATGTTACTGTGATTTTTTCCCTGTTTATGTTTTTGTTAATAAATCGTGTTTGTTTTGTTATCCATGCACACTGGTTTTAATCCTCACTGTGACCTGTCCCATTCCAGACACCATTAGTCCTTTATATGAGAAGAAAGTAGCAAGGTTGTAGAAAGATGTATAAAACAACTAGTCACTGAACAGTTCACAGGTAATTTCAGTGCAAACACAGAGCATTAAGGGAATTAAGAACATTCCCTATTGGTCCTTTAACATCCAGGGAACCAAAAATATTCGGTCTAGAATGGGCTACAACAGGGGGACCTGAGAATTCATGAATATGAACATTGGGTCATATACACTATAAATTGCGTATGTTGACTATATCACTCATATATGGTTTCAACAAACTGTTGGCACAAAGTTGGAAACACAGTTGTTTGAGTGTCTAGATTAAAATTTCCCTTTACTGCAATTGGAACAAAAAGAAGACAATGCCTGAATTCATCATGATGTCCTATTTCTGGTTGAAGCCTCTCTCCAACTGGTGCACACTAATGCTGGGGATGTCTCCATGTGGATATCCCGTGACCCACGGGTCTGCTGTGGATAGAACCGCTTGGAGACTATTTGGATGTCTCTGAACTACTGCTTTGTACTTAAGTCTTCATCAGTGACAATTTGAAGACTTTGACAGGAAGGAATTAGTGTTAAGTCTATATAATGAACTATAAGTTGCTCAGGAGCTCTTGGTTGCAATTCCACTGGACTATAAATAGTTGTAGAAAGGATAGTATTTACTTTTACATTATTTACAGTACTGTCTGGTGTTTTTCATTAGGATACATTTCTAAATATAATGCTCACGCTGGAAGGGGCATCCCTTCCAGGGTGTATTCCTGTATAAAATTTTCAACAAATAATACATCTTTTTATTTTTAAATTGTCTTACAGTATTGGCTTCATCATATTTCAGAGAAAAGGGACAATTGTAAGGCTAGCCTCATTTTATTTTGGGCGCATGCTCCTTTGAATTTACAGTAAACATACCTTGTGATTCTCATGATAATAAACCACATATTGCGCTCACACATTTTCTTTCCTTACACGAGTTTAGTAAACACACACACAATCAAGCCCGAATATTCTCAGGTTTAAACCTGTTACTCTACACAGTACTAGACATACTTTTTAAAAAAGGATCAGAACCTTGAAGAAGACAACAATGAATAGGATGGTTATAGAAGTGCTTGGCTTCGTGATATCTACTCTTGGTTGGGCTTTTGTTTCCTGCACAGTGGGAATGGATTATTGGAGAGTTAGCTACATAGGTGGTCAAGGAGGCTCATGGATCATTAAAGCTGCATGGTACTGGTCGACGCTTTGGAGAGACTGCTATATAGACTCCAGCGATGTGGCCAACTGCAGGAACTTGGACATCATGTGGGTTGTGAGGCCTGGAAATACTTCAGAACAGGGTAAGTTGACCTACAATCCACAGCTATGTGAAACAAACTGTGTTTGATAAAAGGCACTGATAATGTGAGATCTCTTATATAGTCCCGAGTGTGTCCTTTTGCACATACACCATAATGTGAAAGTTGATCTTAATATGAAACCTTAATATGAAAGTCATGATTCTTAAATAATCCTTACATCTGGTGAAACTGCAGTATTTTTTATCCTTCAGATTTACAAGAATACCCAGGAAAAATCATTTTGTTGGCTATAAACAATAAGAAATAGTAATAGAATAATTCAATCATTCTTATAATTCCCCTTATATAACACTCACCAACAGGAAGCAGGTAAATGAAACCCATTTATTATCCTTCATTGTTTCATGACACTTAATAGCATTATATTATTTAATTACTATTAAATACAGTTTAAATACAGTATAATGTTTCATTGTTTTGGTTTTCCTCTTAATGTTGCACATTAAAATAGCTCATTGAATGTAACTTTGGCTTGTAGCAGTACAGCATATCTTATTAAAAAACTCAGTGTCATTAACTTGAAGCGTACTGTATGATGAGATGAAACACAAAAGTGACTCATGAAGACTGATTAGCAACACACAAAAAAGATTATATTTGCATTCCCCAGCTTTATTTAAAAGCTTTTTCATTTTCATTTTGCTCTTTAATATGTGTAACCTTCGACAGGCCCTTCCATAATTCAGCCATTATAGATAATGTGACATATGTATAATAATACAGATTTATCATTATAGAAGAGACATCTGTCTTTGTCTAAGTAAAAAGGATCATGATTCACACTCTTAATCTAGTTGGCACCAGTGTCACCCCCCTTCTTCTGAACAGGAGCAATACGAGCTGTACGGGCATTGTTGCTTATTGGCATGTTTCTGGGATTATTCGCTGCCATATTCTGCTTCTTTGGGATGGACTGTACATATATCGGTGGACGGGAGAAAACCAAGCGCAAAATATTACTACTAGGAACTGTTCTACATTTTACTGGAGGTATGAAAGTTAATATAAAAAAAAATGCTTTTTGTGTGTGCATTTTGTGTTGTGACTCTGTATTTTTCTCCCTGAAGGTGTGTCTTGCCTTGCTGCTTATTGCTTATTCACAGGTAGACTGGGCACTACAACCTTTTCACGCATGCCTGATGCACGCCTCCTAAGGTAGTCACCTCTGTTTATATTTTTCCACGTTTTTAAATTTTATTTAATTATTACTCCTTTTCCATTACAAGTGTAAGCTTAAAGCAGCCATTATATACTAACTGGATATTAATGAGGTTAATAAAGACTGATAAGAGAAAATACATTTACCAATTCTTTTTTTGTTCTTTTATAGGTATTATATAGGTGTGCCAGTATTCTTTGGATTGGTAGGCAGTGCTGGCATACTTCTGGGCTCTGTTCTGTATGCTGTGACTCTCTATAGTGTCCTCACACCAAATAGGTAAAACATACATACATATTTGATGAAGGTTTTTATTAATAAAATAATTAAACCAACAGGCACAGGAAAACACTAGTCATCAAAAAAAGCAACAAAAATACTCAACACGGTCCAGGGAAACAGAAAACAAACAAACAAAATTACACAAAGACCATAACCGTAACAAGAAGAAAGGACACACACAAAAAACACACACAAGACAGCATGAATAAATAGGGTATGAAATTATTGGAACATAAGTAACAGGTGTGCAGAGGCAGGAATGGGATATGGATTGTGTGGGGAAAACATGTGAGAACACAAGACATAAACAGTACATAAACAAACCAGTTGGCATTCCGGCAGGGTTGTTTTATGTCCAAGCCATCCATGCCCACTACATTGTTTAACAGTACTCTGTTAGCTAACACTAATATAGGTGCTCCCCTGCCTTATAGCACAAGTCCCCTGGGATTCTCTTCATTCACATGGTACCACATTTATGCTTACATTTAGATATAACATTTCACATACAACTGAATTAGGAAATAAATGATATTTGAGAGAATGATTATTCCTACCTGGAACTCTTGCCTAAGCTCTAAGATTTCTGCTGATACTTGTTATCTTAATAAATGTAACCCAACTATTGCACACATTCATGCATGCAACACATTTTTGAATTTCATTTGATGAATCTATAATGAGAAATCTAATTGTATTAGTGTTAGATAATCAATTAAAAACATATTTGTTGAGATACGGTGATGCTCACTCAAGTTTGTTTTTGTATCTTTGTATTGTAGAGAAATGGACATTTCTGCTTCAAGAAAATACACTGTTCCTAAGACATACAAGAGCCAGAAGAATGGTCAAACATTATACATCATAGATGATGCAGCATCAACTCAATCTGGGTTCTCCAGCGAACTGAGTAACCAAGCATCAAGAAGTTCTATCATTCTGGCTGACAGAGATTCATTTGTTTGAATTTGAAGTGTCCATGACTCCAACATTCTAAATAATATACTGTATGTTAACATTGGAAGCAGAAAATTAAAAGCAATGTGTTCTGTTTATACCTAAATCAATCTTGTATAAAAGTCTACACACCCCTGGTAACATAATATGACATCTGATGATAAAGAACAAAATGTTCTTGCCTGCACGATATTGACCCAAAGACAAGAAATACCTTGATCAGTTTTGGAATAGACCATTCAGTGTCCAGCAAGCTTACTGCAGATCTATGAAAAGACTGGGAACAGAAAAGACTGTGATAGATCTGGGGTGTTATAAAGAAGGAAGATTAGAATAAAATTAAAAAAAAATTAAAATAATATTTAGAATGAATGTGCAGACATCTGGTAATATGTAGTTTTCTAGACTCTTGGCTAAAATAGCCGAGTACGGTGATGCAAGAAAAAGGTACTTATATAAAGTATTAATTAAAAGGTGAAAGATTTTATTTCTGTTAAAAATCATCTGCTAAATTTTCTTGCTTTCACACAGTCTTGCATACTGGTGTGTGTTACATTTCAATTTCATTTTTAATGTATACAAGCTATGTAAAGGAATAAAAACTACACAAGGTTACTTTGGTTACCCTTTGGGATATTTAAAAGGGAAAGAGATGCTGCCTCATGGCTGATGTTGAAATATTATTATATTATATATCATTTATATATTATAAATATAATTGAAATAATCCTGTACCCATGCACCCTGGAATGTAAATTGCTCTCTGTGAGAGATATCTGGTCTCTGCCTAGGGCAAGACCTGGAGCACCAACTTGAAAAGAGGGCAAGAACACATAACCCCTTATGGTTAATGTAGGGGACCAACAAACGTAGAACTTGAGGTTCAAGAGGAAGGGTTTCAGCACTAGAAACACCCATCTATAGCTTGGAATGCAGTCTAGTGAGTGAAGAAGAAGCTGAAGTAATGTAATGTAGATGCACTGACACGGTCTTGCTGGCATGCTCCACTTCATTGCATTATGTCCTTAGCCAGAAGAGTGGCATGATTTCAAATTCAATTTATTTGTATAGTGCTTTTAAGAAATCCCATTGTCTCAAAGCAGTTTTACAGAAGTATAGAAACAGAAGAGGAAAAAAAATATATATATATATATTTCTTATTTAAGCAATATTTCTGAGATGAGATGATTGATATTATCTTCAAATAAATCAATCTTCTTTAATAAATCTTCATTAATCACAACAATATTACTACTGAATATGATAAAACAGAACAACCATCCAGAGGTACATTATATATAATAAGAAAGCTTCCGTCTGACTGCACAGGGTTCTACTACAAGAAGAAAGTGAAATTAGGAAGAACACAAAGAAGTCTCTCGAAGGGGAGTAAAACTATCTAAGTGCTGATCACAAATAGTAATATTCTGGGAGACTATTTCTAAATCTTTCTATCAGAGAGAGGAGCAGACACAAAGTTATCTTTAACACTGTGATGTGGCAAAGTACATATATCGTCTCTAAGATGCATTTCAAATGAAACAAGAAATGGTCTGAGATAGCTTCCGACTGTGGAAGTGTGATTGTATATATTAAATCCGAATGTTAGAATGAGATCAAAAATGTCCAACAATTAATGCTTGGGTTAAAGAAACAATTAGGTTTGAAATGAAATCTGTTTAAAACATGGAAGAATTCAGAATATGGCCCTAGCTTTCTTTTGTGGCTATATACAGTTGTGCTCAAAGATTTGCACACCCTAAAAGAAATTGTTAAACAGACCTGCGTAATATGGTAGTTAAACTTTATAAAGCAGGAAAAGGATATAAAAAGATATCTCACCACTTGAAAATACCAGCCAGTACTGTTCAAACTCCGATAAAGAGATGGAAAATAAGAGGGTCTGTTGATACTAAGTCACAAATAGGTAGACCAAGAAAGCTTTCACCCACTAAAGAAGAAGAATTGTTCAGGACTCAAAGAAAAGCCCACAAACAACTTCGAGATCAATACAGGCTGCTCTGGAAAAAAGTGATGGTGTTGTTTTAAGGAGTACCATAAGGATGGAATTGGACAAAAATGACCTGCATGGTCTAGTTGCCGAAAGAAAGCCATTACTGCACCCAAGCCATAAAAAACCCACCATCACTATGCCAGACAGCACCTAGACAAGCCTTAAAGCTTCTAGAGCAGAGTCATTTGGAGTAATGAGACCAAAATTTTAAATTATTTTTAGAACCATAAAAGCTATGTCAACATAGCCTCTGGTGAAAAGTACACCATCCCCACCGTAAAGCATGGTGGTAGATGTCTTAATTTTTTGGGTCTGTTTAAGCTACAGGGGCACAGTAAAGTTAGTAAAAATTGATGGAAAGATGAATGCAGCATGTTATCAGAAAATACTGGCAGACAATTTGCATTCTACAGCACAAAAGCAGAACATAGGACATTCTTGGATGTTCCTACATGACAATGATACAAAGCCATTTGACTTGGCCATTTCAGAATTCTCAGTTTTTTGCTTTTCAGCAAGTCCTTGGAGAATTTACTGGTATGTTTTTGTCATGTTACAAGGTTGACAGCTCATCTCACATTTGCCTCAATCAACTTTTGTTACCAAGAGGAATTTATAGTGGATAATGATGATCTGCCCAGGTTCTGCTGCAGCGAAGCATTCAAAACCCCATAACATTCCACCTCCATGTTTCACAGTTGGTATAAGAATCTTTTGTTGAAATGCTGTAATTGGGTTATGCCAAACATGCCCTCTGTTCTCCAAACAATTACATAAATTTATATACACTGCTAAAATAATTATATATACACTGCTAAATACACTACTTTTAAGATTCTTCTAAAAGATTTTTTCATCTAAGGACCTGATACAGCATAATAGCATTGCCAGTATATGGGCAGTGCTAGTAATGGTACACTCAAGTAATGCAGGTGTTTTATAAAAAAAAAAGTGTGTCCATTATAAACAATCTTTATTGTCATTCTGCCCTTGAAATCCTAGATGACAGAAACCAAAACACTTCCTCCCTTCTTAACGTGAAGACAAGGTATGACAAGTGTACACAATCACCTCACCTGAAGGGAGTCTTTCAGCTGACGTGGTACAGTATATGATCTCTCTTCTAGTGGAAGAAAAGGCCGAGAAATTGTGACTACCACCTCCTAGCTTGGTATTCAGCACATTAAAAATATGAATAAAAGGACATTTGTAATGTATCTGGAAATTGGTTCCTTTGTATCATCTGTGGTTGGATGGATATTGGTTTGTTCCACCATGCCGATGGAATACTGGACATTTTCAGAGGTTGTATCTTCAGTCATTACTACCAATTACTTCCATTCCAACCTGTGGAAAGACTGTACCACTGATTCAACTGGGATGGTTGACTGTAAGGCGTTTCCAACATTGCTTGCTTTGAAATGTAAGTCTGCTTATTCAGCTATTATGTATTTATTATCTTAACATACTAAGGTGGAGTATGTGGTAGCTCAGTGGAACCTCCACTCTGTGTACTTGGAGATTGCATGTTGCCTATATTGCATATTTCCAGTAGATGTTGACATGTTGTTGTGGTACTTTGTACATTCATTGAAAACTTAGGTCAGACCTGGCACATAACTGGCATTTCTGTACAGTGGCATTGTTATTCTGGGGGGCGAATCAATGCTACAGCATAGCAAACTCCATATAATTTATGAGACTTGGCAATAGTTACGGAAGGGCATATGGTTATGGCTGTGATGGTCAGGTGGTTGTGTAATTTATATTAAGAAAATATGATTTCCAGTCTTTCTTTATTTTTTTGTTTTTCAATTTTTTTTGTTGTGTGTCCTGGGCTGTTTTTTGTTTTATTTGGGGTGAGAGCAACTTAACTATACAACTAAACATAACCAGCAAACATATGACAACATAGTGTAAATACAGGACTGCACACCACACAATACCTGCCCATATTTAGCAATGAAAGTGGTGTAAATGGAGCGCTCATGCCATTCTAAAAGACAAACACAGATTAAGTACTTGTGACAACAGTACTGGTTTCTCCTTCAATATAAGTTAACCATAAGTTAAGTTAATAGTTCTCCATGCAAAGAAGATAAACAACAACAAATGTGTCCCTGCCTACCTGACACGGTGTGGGGTTAAATTTATTTAATTAATTATCAATGAGGACATCAATCTGACAATCAGGGACAGAAAGAGGCAGATCCTTTTGCATGGCAATTCTTCACAATTGGGCAAGGAGATGGTTTTATGGCCAAATGATAATGATGCATATTTACCAGACTATACAAAAAAGCGTTGCTTATGGCTCCACTTATAGATGGAAAAGAGGGAATAGTTAGATGTTGTTTTGTACCACATTTGAATCAGGAATTGGTACTAATCAGCTGGCTCAAATTTTCTTTCTTTCTTTCTTTCTTTCTTTCTTTCTTTCTTTCTTTCTTTCTTTCTTTCTTTCTTTCTTTCTTTTAACAAAAAAAATCCACATGAACTCTATTATATGAGCTTGCAGTTTCATCAATTATTTAATTTTTGTATGCTCTACTGTCAATTTATTGTATACTTCTTTTTTTTTACTGCTAAACAGCTTATATCCATGCGTGTCGAGCTTTAATTATCATCTCTATTCTACTGGGATTATTTGGAGCCATTCTAGCCCTGGTAGGGATGAAGTGCACCAAACTCGGGGGGTCAGAAATCATAAATGCAAAGGTTACCTTTGCTGCAGGGCTTAATTATATGACATCAGGTAAATTTCATCATAGTTTCAATAAAATCTGGAATGAAATGTGGATGGTTATTTCTCTGTGATTATATCAGGATCAATTCTCTCTTCTCTTTAGGTTTTTGTTCTGCTTTAGCTTACAGCTGGTATGGATATAGGGTTGTTTCAGAGTTTCTTGATCCCAACTACCAGGGACAAAAGTAAGTACCATTCTTAAAAATATTTCCATCATTTTAATAGAATTTCAGCTGGACCAAAAGGCAACACTGCAATAAAACTTCCTTAATATAGTCACAATGATGTAGAATTTCCTGTAAAAAAAAAAAAAAAAAAGACTACAGTAAAACAAAAATGATAACAAAACTTTTTCAGAATGTTTTTTTATACATTTTTTTTTACTTATTTCCAGATGAGTTCAGATATAAAAACAGCTTAAAAAATTATAATTATCAATAATTACCAACAGAACAAGACTGAAATTAGTAACAATGTTGAGAAATTAGATTAATAATCTTAATATTTAAACAAGAAATATTAGGTAATAATCAATTACATATAAACCTGATTCTGATTCTAATATCAATTAAATCAATTAGTTATCAAGTAAATATTATATTTATACATAAAAGTTCTTCAGGAATAATGTTCTAGATGTTTAAAATACTTATGTGACACAAACATGCACTCTCAGGTAATAAATTGCAATAAGACTATTAAATACATTGTCATCTTTATTTACTTCTACAGGTTTACGGTTAAGTTGCATACAGAAGGGTTATTAAGATTTTTATTCTCATTTGTTTGTACAGGTGTATGTTAAAAATTTAATAATGTTTTAGATGTTTAAAAGTCTTAGGTGATAAATGACCATAACACTATATGTTAATTACTTCCCCATATACATGCAGACACAGGTGTGTAAAAAAAAAAGTTTCCCAGGAAATAAATTCCAACAAATCTATATGTTGCATATTCCTCCACATACACACAGACACATTAAGAAAAGTGTTCTCTTTATTTGTTTGTACTGATTTTGATTAAGTTGCATATGTTTTGGTCATAAAAAAGTAATGGTCTCATTTATTTATACAGGTGTATGATAAAAGTTAAAGAATGTTCTAGTCTTAGGTGACACAAACACACACATTCTTAGGAAATAAATGGGAAAAAAAACATATGTTAATTACTCCCACAGACACACACAGAAACTCAATTTTCGAACTAATGATAATATTCACAAATCGATGACTGCAGAGAGAGGAAAACACGAATAAGCAAATTTGTGTATGTTAATATGAAACAATTCCTTATTTATCAATTTTAAAGAAAGAATCATTTCACCTTGTTTATGTCCGTTTCCTTTGTTAAATCACTTAATAAAAGATACCTATTTTGGAAAATACTATTTTGGAAAAAAAGAAAAAAGGTGAATTTAATTTTCATTTTTATCTTTACTCTTTTAGTTTTATTGATTACCTTTAGCCAGGACAAATGCAGAGGAGCCCACAGATAGGGAATGCCCTTGGTTAACTACATTAGTAAACGCTTTACTGTACTTTAGTAGCAGGTATAAAGGTAGGACTGTTTTCTGGATGACTGTGGCTTTTTGAATCCTTGTCACCACAGTACTTAATCAATATTTCAGATGCATAGGAAAAACACAACTCCTGAATTAGATCAACATATTATAAAATGAATAAATGATTGTAGTAATAGTTTTATAATAGTGACATAGATATAGAACAGAATCATATCATAAGAATTATATATCGCATGTACCATAAGAGTATCATTCTGATTTTGAGATAAATTAAATTGAGCTAAATGTGATAGCCGAGATACACCTCCAGAACCCAGTGTTTATAAGAGGAACTGAATAATGTTCAGGATAATTAGGATTTTTACTCACCATACATCACTGACATGTATACAAAACCGTATATTTGCAAGTTTATTGTGATTATAAAAGCCAGGCAGGGAAAATAGGGGGAGTGCTATTAATCTGTTTAAAATAAACAAAAAATAAGTCTATGTTTTATTTCATCCAGTTGGGTTGTAGTAATATTTTATTGGGTAAACAAGGGTGAATTAAAATGACAGTTACTACTGAGATGATCAAATAAGACCTTCAGTTCCTTTCCTCAGTTACAAAGAGTTTACCAGTTACCAGTTTACCTGTAGAAAAGGCAATTAATGTCTTTACTAACATGTAGACCAATTTGATACACAAAACAGTATACAGTTATAAATATTTTGTAAATGTATTTAGTTAATTTATACGGAGAGTGTAGTAAAGGGTATGTCCTGTACCAATAACCTGTTTGAATGCAGATGAAATGAAATTTAATAATTTATTTTCAATCTGTATAGGTTTGAGCTTGGACCAGCAATCTATATTGGATGGGGTGGGTCTATTCTTCTCACAGCTGGTGGAGTGATTTTCACCATTTTTGGAGGAAAGGAAGGCTGTCATTCAAGGTATAACTATTTTTTCTTATTCAAATATTATAATCATAGAGTATTTTTGCGCCCATATACATACAATAAATTATGAATTATTATCTTTTGGATTTTTGTAGACATTTACCGTAATTCACATTCACATACATCTTTTGGCAAGGACAAGATACAAGGACAGGATACAAGAAGAACATCCATTAGATACAAGGGTGTAGCTTTTGGGGTGGGGATATAACCCTCTAATAATCAGAACCGGCATTTACATTCCCCAGCTGCAACACCCAGTAACACACCAATAGTTATTAATTATTGCCTCACAGCACAATGCTTGAGACTACTGTATGAGTGGAAGAGCAGAGCACAGGTAGCTGTGGAGATGAAGAGAAGCACTGCTTCTTCATCACTGGTCAAAGAGGAAGAGTTAAAAAATCAAAGCATATATTCAGAAGGAGGTAAGATAATATGTTGTAATACAGATAGCAATCAAGCTATACAACATTGTTGTATTGTTGCTAGAAAATTTATTGCAATTTACCCATAACTATCAAAATAACAAGTATAACGACAAATATCACCAACACAGTACCGCACCACAGCCCCCCAGTGTTCAAACCATATCAGAGCCAATGATAAAATCACACCTAAAACATCTATTCACTTGTACAATTGTACAATTATATAAGGTTCATATAGTACCTAGAGCTAATAATATTTGATCGGTTTACTTTAGTAATTCATTATTAATAAAAATTACTTTCATTTTCTTTTTTCTTAGCTTCTTTTTAACAATTTTATTATATTTTTTACTACATCTAATATCAAACCTAAAGAATTGAATGAAAAATAACATTATATAATATCCTGCTCATAACCAAATGGGTTTTTATATTTAATATACAGCCTGTTAAGATAAACATGTTATTATGTAAGTATGAAATTCATCCAAATATTTTTGTTATTGCAGAACAGTGACTAAAAAGAAAAGCTTGACATATTCAACATATGGCCCTGAAGTAACAGAGCCAAGCAAACCAGCAAGGAAATATTCACCTTTACGTCAACCTCACATTCAAAGCAAGAGGACTGGGCACATTACAAGAACTAAAGAGTCTAAGAAGGAATACGTTTAGCTTTTTGCTTTGTTATTAACAAACTTGGGGCACTGCAGCAAATGTTGCATTGGAGATCAAAAGCATGTACTTTACTACATTTACTTTACTTGATCATATCTTGATATTTTGGAATCCAACTGCTCTGAAAGCAAATAACCTTGCATTTGCTAATAGATATAATTTAGTTTATGTTGTTAGGCCAGAAGTGTCATTTCTGAATTTCTGTGCAGTTCATGTGTAACCATCTTCTCCATAGGTACACATGTTCACATTGAACTACTTAATGTGTGTTTTTTTTTATATTAAGTGTTACTTTTTTACATTAAGGGTAAATATTACTGATTTGGAGTCAGATTGCTTGGGTTTATTTGTGTGTTATCAAGGGAACACATCTTGAATAAAGGAAATGTTTTATAAAATGTCATCTTTTTCTTCGTTACTATTATACAGTAAAACAAATATAATACCAATACACATCTTTCTATAAATATTTAGCTTTTCCTAACAGTAAACTGGTGGTCCATTCCATTTCGAATCAGTATAAATAAATGAGTAAGTGATCTTAATCAGCACAACTTTTGGGTTTCTGTGTGTAGAGTATCATAACATCAAGCCATTGATCTAACTCTCTTTACCACCACTAGATGTCTCCACATCCCTTTAGGTCACCCACGTACCATGTGGGTTTTCTAAAACTAAAGGGCTGATATTACACCAGATCATGGCAACCTACGTCTTAGCAGTCTTCCTTATTTCTTCCATTTTAATGTAATGTTCAACACTTTTACTTCTCCTCCTTTTAAGCAATCCAGATTGTTACAAACTACCTATGTAATGCAGTACTTTGTTCCTCTTTTTTATGATAGTAATATGTATCCTATGTTCCAGGTCAGAGGAATTAAGATCCTATGATAAGATATTTGTTTTTCATTGACCTCATTTCAGTATTAATTTTTAAATCACATTGTCAATCATTATGAAATGGATAATATGCATTAGAATTGTATATTAAAATAAAACATGTATTTCTGAAATTACTCTGTTTCCAAGCATTCACCATACAGCCACTATAGACAGGGCTGCAACACACACAAACACACACACAAAAGACTCCTTGTGGCAAATTGAGGACAGGGAGTCTTTTGAAAAAAAAACTTTATTTCACAAGAAGTCCAATTAAGTCCAGGCATTAACAGTAGTCCTTTAAACAGTTACACTTACATAATATAACAATTTACAAAAGATAAAATGTACTGAGAACAAATGCATAATTAATGATACAGATGAAAATTGTACGTTTTCATGCTCTGCTTAGTAAAAAACAAATGGTAAGAAACAAAGTAAGAAATTTTAACATTAACAATAGCCATAACTAAGTTTAAGCAAACTGTACATGTCAACAGTCAAAATCAAGCAAAGTCAAGAGGATATATGTTGATATATATATGTTGACATATATTTGATGCAGTACAGTAAAACAGGGCTGTCAAGTATCACGCATTGAGAGTGACAGTTACGCATTTGGGTCTTTTGTCACACTCTCCCGCCACACATTGTATTTCTCACGCAGAAAAACTTTGACTATTTATCATATATTTAATAAGCCGCAGCACCCAAAATGTATCTGTCCTGACCACACAATCAAGCGCGTCTCCCTGGAGTTCTTAGTCGAGCCTGACACTTATCAGCCAATCAAAAAAAAAAAGAGCCTACACAATAGCCAATCAGAAAATAGCACTATCTGGGTCAGATTTAACGCAACAACCAAAAGAAAAAAAAACATTCATCATAGAGGGTATTTTTGATGGTCGGTTTGAACAAAACCTCAAAACGAAACAGCTTGTCTCTGGATGGGACATTGTCCTCAATCATGACACTAAAATTGGCCGGGCTTGAGCCGAACTGTTTTATATGGGAGCCAACATTACAAATGATAAAGGAGTCAAGGAAAAAAGGTAACAAACACTTACAATAAATACCACACACACACACACACACCCACACACACACACACAAATTAATAAATGGAAGTTAAACAAATACTTAGTATTTGGTTAAATTGCGGTCAGAAACACAACTTGCCCATTTTTATTTTATTTTATTTTTTTTTGGGAGATTGCCTGTCTTCAAAACTTGGGAGCCCTGGTAAAATGAAACTATGTTCCTCCAGGACCCTTGTGCTACATAAAAACCGAGCTACATAAAACAACACAGAACTATGGGATAAGAGTAAAAAATTAACCTATTGATACAGTATAAAGTACATGTGCAAACTTGTGCAAACGCATGACACAGAGTAAACAGACAACACAAGTACTTCAAGTAAAAAAAAAAATACACAAAGATAAAACTGGCCAGTATACTGTACAGTCTGGTGGTGTGCAAAACAAGTAATTAAAAAATGTAAAAAAAAAAAAAAAAAAAGTTTATCAGACATCCCAACCTGCAAAAAGTCATTTCCGGGAGGTATTCTACCGAAATATGATCTACCGAAATAATGCTACACACACACAGACACACACACACTCACACTCACACACACACACACACACACACACACACACACACACACACACACATGTTGTGTTTTCATATTCCAATCATATTTGTTTCCTCTCTCTTATTTATGAATTTAGTTGCATCAGTCAGCTTTGACCTGGGGATATTTATAATATTTCAAAATTTCTGCTTATTTTACTCAAAAACATGGCATAATTTCATAAGGTTTATTGTTTATAAATGAAATATAATAAAAAGCATAAGATGTGTAAAGGAAGTTTTATTCACAAGAAACTATGCCATGATTTTGAGGGGTGTGTGTGTGTGTGTGTGTGTGTGTGTGTGTGTGTGTGTGTGTGTGTGTGTGTGTGTGTGTGTGTGTGTGTGTGTGTGTGTGTGTGTGTGTGTGTGTGTGTGTGTGAGAGAGAGAGAGAGAGAGAGAGAGAGAGAGTGAGAGAGAGATGTGGTAGCTCAGATGTTCGACTACTGATCGGAAGGTCATTGGTTTGAATCCCAGGTCTACCAAGTTGCCACGCAGGCCCATGAGCAAGGCCCTTAACCCTCAATTGCTCAGGTGTATATACTGAAATAAAAAAAATGTAAGTCACTTTGGATAAATGTGTTTGCTAAATGCTGTAAGTGTGTGTAGCCTGTTTTTGGGTGATCAGATGGCATCTGGTAGGCAAAATAGACATTACAAGAGTAAAATGTTCACAAATGTAAACGTGGTTAATGTAAAGTGGTTTTTGAAATTAAGGATAAAAGAAAAATATAGATAAAAGAAAAATTCTGCTAAGGGGCCCTCCAACTTGACCCGTGAGCTATGTACTGTAAACCATTTGCCACACATTCACACTTGATACCCCACTGCTCCCACTACAAACCTCCTTTCTTTTAAAAAAGTTTGCTCCTAGTGAATAGCAGATATCAGAAATTATGTTTTTACTAGTGTAAAATGTAATTCCTGATGTCAAAAATATGGTTACTACCAGAGTTGGGAAGTAACGGAGGAAAAATACTTCATTACTGTACTTAAGTAAATTCTTCTGATACTTTACTCCACTATTTATTTTTCGGACAACTTTTTACTTTTACTCGTTACATTCATTTAGCGCTGTTTCCAGCCTATCATCCTATCATTGTGCGGCTTTTTCACCATGTGACTGGTGTACTGTATTATTTACTGGCTATCAGACATAGACTAAGGATAGCAGAGCTAACAATGAGCAGCACGCCTACAAAAGGAATGGGTAATGTTAATTCAGAGGGAGTCACCGATATTAAAATAACTAACAACGAGGACATTCCTGAACACCCATGGCCATATACAGTACAGACCAAAAGTTTGGACGCACCTTCCCATTCAAAGAGTTTTCTTTATTTTCATGACTATGAAAATTGTAGATTCACACTGAAGGCATCAAAACTATGAATTAACACATGTACAATTATATACATAACAAAAAGTGTGAAAAAAATTACCCCAAACACACCTCCAGGCTGTGTAAGGGCTATTTGACCATGAAGGAGAGTGATGGGGTGCTGTGCCAGATGACCTGGCCTCCACAGTCACCGGACCTGAACCCAATCGAGATGGTTTGGGGTGAGCTGGACCGCAGAAAGAAGTCAAAAGGGCCAACAAGTGCTAAGCATCTCTGGGAACTCCTTCAAGACTGTTGGAAGACCATTTCAGGTGACTACCTCTTGAAGCTCATCAACATAATGCCAAGAGTGTGCAAAGCAGTAATCAAAGCAAAATGTGGCTACTTTGAAGAACCTAGAATATGACATATTTTCAGTTGTTTTGTTTCACACTTTTTTGTTATGAACTAAATGTTCTCTCTGAATGAGAAGGTGTGTCCGAACTTTTGGTCTGTACTGTATATATATATATATATATATATATATATATATATATATATATATATATATATATATATATATATATACAGTACAGACCAAAAGTGCAGGGTCTTGTGATTTGAGACGATGCAGTTCCCAAACCAGGCAGTGATGCAGCTGCTCAAGATGCATTCAATGTCTCTTTGAATGAGAAGGTGTGTCCAAACTTTTGGACTGTACTATATATATATATATATATATATATATATATATATATATATATATATATATATATATATATATATATATATATATAGTACATTAAAGTATTGTGTATTAAAGTCACTACTTCAACTTTTACTGGAGTCTCTTAAAAAATTAGTATCTGTACTTCTACTTGAGTAAAGGATGTGTGTACTTTTGCCAACTCTGGTTACTACTTGAAATCGCACTCTTAATATTTACATTTTAAGTATTGAAAACTGAATTCTTGATATCAAAAATCCCTATCATGTGAATGTATAAAAGCTAAAATGGCTTGCCATACACTATCACTGTGGTCTATAGTTTGCATGAGAGCAATACTTGATCCCTGATTATTATTTACTGAGGGATGTGCATTCTTATTGACCTGGCATTATGTCCACTCCAATGTAAATCTATTGGTTTCCGTATTGCATTAACATTATTGTAAACTTGATTGAGTGACTATAAACATTGTCATTTAGGAGTGCTATTACGCTACTTTATGTACTGGTCCCTACACAGATGTTCGTGCACGATTGCACACGCATATGAATTCGAATATGAATTCGAATATGAATTCGTGCACGATTGCACGCACATGCAGTGATTGAGCTGCCGTTTATAAACACCCTTGGGCGTTTATTCACGCGAATATTCACGCAATAAATTGTTGTGTGACAGACAGGCCAAGAGTTGCACTGGCAGCAGTGCACAGATAATTTAGCTAGTCAGATAGAGACTAGAGACAGAATCACATCAACTTGCATGTTAGTCAAGTCACCAAGTGTTGATGACTATAGCTTGTCATCAACACTTGGGGAAGAAACTAATACACAGTCTGTTTGTGAGGGCCTGAATGCTTTGGTACCATTTTCCAGATGGCAGGAGTGTGAAGAGTGTGTGTGAAGGGAGCATGGGTTCATCCACAATGCTGTTACTTTGCAGATACAGTTCTTGTTGCAAATGTTAATAAGTTGAGCAAAAAAACACAAATTTTCTCAGCTGTCTTCGCTATGCGTATGCGTAAATAAATTAGTCTTTTTTTGCTCAACTTATTAACATTTGCACCAAGGGCTTTTTACAGTAGTCTGAGATGGAGCAATTACCCAAACCAGGCAGTGATGCAGCTGCTCAGGATGGACCCTCTGTAGAATGTTAGGGTAGGGGGACGGAAGATTGGCTTTGCTCAACCTGTAGAAAATAGCGATGCTGCTTACCTGGTCCCTGAACAAGCCTTCTTGGTGATGGAGCTGCTGTTCAGGGACCAGGTGAGGTTCTTTGCCAGATGAACACCAAGGAATTTGGTGCACTTGATGACCTCCATGGAGTATTTGTTGATGTTTAATGGAGAATGGTTGCTCCATTCCCTCATGAAGTCAACAAGCATCTATTTTTTTTTCACATTAAAGAGAGGTTCTTTGCTTTACACCAGGCTGTTAGCTGTTGCACCTCCTCTCTTTATGGTGACTCATTGTTCTTGCTGAGGGGATCCACCACGTTAATGTTATCGATGAACTTGATGATGTGGTTCTAGCTGTGCATTGCTGCACAGTCATGAGTCAGCAAAGTGAACATCAGAGATCTGAGCACACAGCACTACGGGCTACTGGGGCTCCACTGCTCAGTGTGGTGGTGTTTCAAATGTTGTTCCTGGTTCAGACTGACTGAGGTCTGACAGTCAGGAGGTCCAGGATCTATTTGGAGAGGGAAGTGTTCAGGCCCAGTTTTCAGGTATGATTGAGGGATGATTGGTTAGCCAACATTTTTTTTGAATGAGCCAACATTACTAAAGGTTTATAGAAAAACTGTGAAGTACAGTAAGAACAACAAAGAAATCTTAAATAAGGAACTGAATGTAAAGCATAATGTTTGCTAAGGTTTAAGAGTTATTGCAATAATACAATGAAGTAACAAAACATTAAGCTATTATAATTTAAGAAATGGGAAATGGGGAAAAAATATGTAAATTGGGGGAAATAAGTTTTATATTACAAAGTACATAAATAAGTACAATGTTATGTAAAGTAAACCAGCAGCTGGCGCTGTGACTGTACAGATGGATAAATATACTGTAAGCCTTATTTTGGACCTGTAGATGGAGCAATGATTTAAAATATATGTAAAATATTTACATATGATATTATAGCCAACGTTTTTTTATCATAATGTATTGCATTGTATTACCAGCATATAGCTGTTTTATTTTATATTTTATATCTTCTGTATAAATGTGTTAGCAGTTTTTGGGGTTGTTATATCCTTTACATTACTATGATACTTCTCTTAAATTCCTGTGTATTGGTTAAAATTTTGAATTGAATATATACATGTACAGTATACATGTCAGTAAGCAATAAAACACATTTATTAATGTTTGGTTATTGGATTATTGATGTTAATTGTTTGACTCAGTTATCTTCATTGAAGAAAAGTCAAGAAGCTTTTATTATTATTTCAAGCATATATAGATGACGCATCAAATGGTGAAATGAAACAACAATTCTTCAGGACCATCGTACTAAGAACACCAAAGAGCTATATAAAAAAAAAACAGAGAGCTACATAAGACAACACAGAGCTATGGCTAAGGTAGCCTAGCCATATAAAGTACATAGTGTGCAACCTACAGTAAACTGAGCAAGACAAAGACAGTGCAGACAGACAATACAATACAATACAGCACAGATACATAAAATAGCCGACTGAATAAACCATTGCATAAAAAAGGTGATCTTACATACCACATTATACAGTAGTTACAAATGATAGCAGCAGTGTAAACATATCTGTTTGTAACACTTCAGTTATTAACATCATTAAAGTGAGATCTGCAAAAGATATCATATGATCTGTTTTTATATTGGTTGTACTGAATAGGAGTGTATGTTTGATGGCTTGGGGTAAGAAACTGTTACAGTTATGTTTAGAGTCTGTGATTGAGGGAAGAGAGATTCAGGTAATCTTCTCAGTTGTTCTGATTATCCACTGCAGGGTCTTGTGATCTGAGACGATGCAGTTCCCAAACCAGGCAGTGATGCAGCTGCTCAGGATGCTTTCAATGTTCCTTCTGTTAAACATGATCAGGATGGGTGTTGGGATATGGGCTTTTCTTCGGCAGTAGAGATTCTGCTGGGTTTTCTTGCCAATGTAGCTTCAGCATGTTGTCACCAGATGAAGATCCTTGTGAACACCAAGGACTTTAGTGGTCTTGATGATCTTGAACTTCAATGTGCAGCAGAGAATGGTCACTTTTGTACTCTCCTGAAGTCAAAAAACACTGTTTTTTCAATGTTCAGAGATAGGTAGTTGGCTCTACACCAGGCTGTTAGATTTAGCATCTCTGCTCTGTACGCTGACTCATTGTTCTTGCTGATGAGACCCACCACGGTTGTGTCATTGACAAAGTGCTTTGTGCTGCGAGTGTGTAAGTGATTTTCCTTGTAGATTGAATGTTTCTGTAGATTTTTCATCATGACTTACATCATTAATAAAATTTGTCAATCTGTTAAAAAAAATCAGCCATGCAAGTTCAAACCATGACACTACCACCACTGTGCTGACCAGATGTATGTTTTGGATCATCAGCATATCCTTTCTTTCACCACACTTTGTCCTTTCCATCACTTTGGATGTCCTGTCTATGTCAGGTTGTTGGTACACTAGTAATTTCTTTTTTCAGGACCTTCCCAATTGTCCTATGGGCTATATTCCATGCTTGTGCCATGGCTTTGATCGTTTCCCCTTTTTTCATAAGCTTTTTTACATATACTGCACAGCACTTTAATGTTGGACATTCAGTGCTATTAGTGATTTAAACATTCAATCAAATATGGCACAAATAAGCAACAAGAAACACCAATCTGTTCCATTACCCCAATGGTATGAAGATTTAGAAGGGCCACAGCAAAAGTTGTTGAAAAAATGAAAAGCCCAACCACAGAAAGAGTGATAAATGGAAACCCTTTTCTGACAAATCATTTTGCACCACAGGAGGGTTGGAAAAGGCCATGCAGAATCTCTGCTGAGCAAGTGTGGTGGTTTGTTTAACACTACTGGGGATATTGTTAACCCAGTGACGTGTTACCTTAAGAAAACAGAGTCGAAAATCTCTGGTTTCCTCTATCAGGCAGGTCTGATTGGACGAAAGACACTGGGCACACCCAGGACCAGATGGAA